>NW_018403788.1:272255-284213 GCF_002113885.1 Mizuhopecten yessoensis | reverse complement strand
GGGGGGGAGGATGTTGAAGGTGGTGTAACTGTCAGTAACATACACTATCTTGTAGGCAGTATAAACAAGATCTGCACTAACAACCCTTTTCTGCCTATCATTGCGGGGAATGTTTGGTGTTTACACTTAAATGCTACAAATCTTTTGAATTTATCAATGAAGTGTACATTTAGTATTTAGCTAAATTTCTGGGGTCAAGTTTATTTTAAAGTAGGTTTTGATGTTAAATTTATATAACAACAGATAAGTTATTTATTGACAAAAACCTTAAAGTTGCTGATGTTTTGGGTATACATAGGTCTGTTATCCCGGTATTGGGTATGAAAGGTGAGGACTGCAACAATGACTATTGTTAAATAGGGATACCTAATGCCAGGTATTTAAACATTTGGAGCCATGTACAAAATACAGTATGTATGTCAAGAAGAAATAGAGGCAGACATCTGTCCCCAGACCCTTTGTACTTGTCCTACATCATCTATCCCTCCCAAGAACACTAGACACAATTCTACATGATGTAGAATTGTCCCTCCCCAGACCCCCTATCAATGGCTACACATGTTTCTATCTTTGTTCTCAATTACATCAACTGCTATTTTGAAGGGTTGAATTGCCTGCATTCTGTAAACATGGGGGCCATTTACACGGTGGAGCAATTTCATTTTCAGGGAAACATGACTACTTCTATCTTGATTAATTAGGAATTAAGGAAGGAGATGGTTTGGTTGAGGAGGTGTTATGTACAGATCAGTAGATATAAAGAGGCTGATTAATTCCTTAACAGACTCGTTTGTATCTCATAATTCATTCACTGTCAGAAAAGTCTCCAGAGGTGTTCTACAAGTTTACAAGATTTTACATACCACAGCACTCAGACTATGAGTCAGGAGACCTGTGTCTTATAGACCACACCATCAAAAACACAGCACTGACTCAGAGTAGCGCCATAAATAGTCAATGTTGACAAGTTATCTTTTCTTTAGTGTGTTATAATAAATAATTTGAACACACAGTATATAGAATGGATAAAAAGATTGCGCAAATTTTAGCACATAATTCAGAGGCATTTTTTTTACTGTGAATAAACTGTAGGAGATTGAGAATTTACATTAAAGTTAAAGTTGAAGCTAGTTTCCAATACAGGAGCCGATAGAGCTCCTCCTTTACGCTGGACTCAAACAAATATAATATTAAGGAATAGTGTTGTTCTCCAACCATCTTTATTTTCTGGACAAGGAGTAATTCAGCAATCTGACATTTCTGGCTTGAGTAGATCAAAGAATAGAAAATTGATTTTGGTATCATTAGATTCCTCGCTGTTTATCCTCTGGGTGTAAACATTTAGGAGACCCTGAAAAACACTCTACAATCATTAGATTCCTAGCTGTTTATCCTCCGGGTGTAAACATTTAGGAGACCCTGACAAAAACTCTACAATCATTAGATGTATTCAGTGATAACTGCTGTCGTGGGAACCTTAAAAATCCTTTATGAGCATATCAAGAATAACTGGGCAAACAACCTCCAGGACACGGATCTTTTCAATGATGAAACATTGGCTCAGATTGTTGCTGACTTGAAGAAAGAACACTGTAAAATTGCCAGTGGAGCTATAAAAATTATATTGATTCAAAAATGCTTCACTGATGAAAAAAGAAAATTACAAAACAACTTCTCTAAATATAACGAAGAAATTGCTCACTGGTGGTGCTACCATTAACAGTCAATTGTGGTATTATCCATATTTCCTCCTCCCTCTCATAGGGACTTAATCTAATAATGGAAATCATGCTCGGAGAATGGAAATTGTATTCACAGATTTGGTGATTTTGCCAAAGAAACAGTTTCTCTTAATTGTATTTGTTTTTTAAGGAATGTGTGAAATTTAATGGTCTTCTAGTTTGATAGGACCAAAATGTAATCTGCTTTAGTGGGGGAAAAAGAGGGACGGAGTTCAGATTTTGTCAAGTTCTACAGAGCTATAACAGTTCTACATAGCTATAACAGTCCTACAGAGCTATAACGGTCCTACAGAGCTATAACAGTTCTACAGAGCTATAACGGTTCTACAGAGCTATAACAGTTCTACATAGATATAACAGTTCTACATAGCTATAACAGTCCTACAGAGCTATAATGGTCCTACAGAGCTATAACAGTTCTACAGAGCTATAACGGTTCTACAGAGCTATAACAGTTCTACATAGCTATAGCAGTTCTACAGAGCTATAACAGTCCTACAGAGCTATAATGGTCCTACAGAGCTATAACAGTTCTACAGAGCTATAACAGTCCTACAGAGCTATAACAGTCCTACATAGCTACAACAGTTCTACAGAGCTATAACAGTTCTACATAGCTATAACAGTTCTACAGAGCTATAACAGTCCTACAGAGCTATAGCAGTCATACAGAGCTATAACAGTCCTACAGAGCTATAGCAGTCCTACAGAGCTATAACAGTCCTACAGAGCTATAACAGTCCTACAGAGCCATAACAGTCCTACAGAGCTATAGCAGTCCTACAGAGCTATAGCAGTCCTACAGAGCTATAACAGTCCTACAGGGCTATAACAGTCCTACAGAGCTATAACAGTCCTACATAGCTACAACAGTTCTACAGAGCTATAACAGTCCTACAGAGCTATAACAGTTCTACAGAGTATAAGTATACTATTATGTTTGTCCGAGGTACACTGAAGGCCCAGCTTGGTACTGTTATTTAGACTGTAAAGAACAATGTCTAACATGTGACCTGGGAGTTTGACTGTATCATAGATTTCTGGGTAATATGTCACAGTTGACACAACCATATATCGAGTGATTTGTCAGTGATGTTTGACGCAGTACATGGTTGGGTAATATGTCCAGTACATTGTATTGGCGGCTGATTTGTATCAATAATGTCTGAGCTGAATGTGACGTCTGAGTTGTGTTGACATTTCCTGGTTGGAGCTGTTATTATCGAGTGATTGATAAATGTGTGGAGGATCTACGTGAAATAGTTCATTTGTGCATTTGTTTGTGGAAGGTATTAATGACGAGGGGTGTTACAGGCCATCAGATAATATTGCTACTGGATTGGAATGTGGTGATGGATGGTGGTACAATGAGCGGTAGTAATACCATCCTCCGGCCCACTATCCAGTGTGTAACCAGTGTTTACAAACCGTGTTAAATGCAATACCTAATCAGCTAGCTCAAACCTCCAAATATTATTCATGACCTCAGGGACTAGCGATGTAATCTGCAGATAAAGAGATAAGTTTGAAATTTGAATATCCCTGCCATTATTATTTTGAGTGAACTGCTTTGAACAATCACCTAATCATATTAGTGTTAGCGCTCTGTATCCATCATTTCATGCTGAAGACGTATCAGAATCAGTTTTTGGTGAAGCTACCCTATAAATATTCTTGGTCGTAATCAACACATCAGATTCTTGCATCAAAGTAAAATTATTGCTATTAGCTGGTGCCACCAGTGAAACATTTAGATGTGAAATCAGTGACCTTCAGCTGACTTAGAGATAGAGATTTACAAGGTCAACCTAAATAACATTTCCACTGTGTTCAATAGACACTGACAGGTTTGGACCTTGAAAGATGGATTTAGTGGTGGTCACAATGCCTAGGTCTGTCCCCTTTCGTAACTGTATTTTAAATCCTCCTATATCAATATTATTAATACTCTTTGCACAGGTTAATGATAATAACAATTGTTTTATAGGTCAATGCCATAACAACTTGGATTACAAATGATTCACAGATATTTCATATATCCAGTGTAAGATTTAGTGTGAGAAGGTATCACAAGGTTTGATATCTGATGTAAGATTTAGTGTGAGAAGGTATCACAAGGTTTGATATCTGATGTGAGATTTAGTGTGAGAAGGTATCACAAGGTTTGATATCTGATGTAAGATTTAGTGTGAGAAGGTATCACAAGGTTTGATATCTGATGTAAGATTTAGTGTGGGAAGGTATCACAAGGTTTGATATCTGGTCTGAGATTTAGTGTGAGAAGGTATCACAAGGTTTGATATCTGATGTGAGATTTAGTGTGAGAAGGTATCACAAAGTTTGATATCTAGTCTGAGATTTAGGGTGAGAAGGTATCACAAGGTTTGATATCTAGTCTGAGATTTAGTGTAAGAAGGTATCACAAGGTTTGATATCTGATGTGAGATTTAGTGTAAGAAGGTATCACAAGGTTTGATATGACAGATGTGAGATTTAGTGTAAGAAGGTATCACAAGGTTTGATATGACAGATGTGAAATTCAGTGTAAGAAGATATCACAAGGCTTTGTATCTGGTCTGAGATTTAGTGTAAGGAGGGTATCACAAGGATTTGTATCTGGTGTGAGATTTAGTGTAAGTAGGGTATCACAAGGATTTGTATCTCGTGTGAGATTTAGTGTAATGAGGGTGTCACAAGGATTTGTATCTGGTGTGAGATTTAGTGTAAGGAGGGTATCACAAGGATTTGTATCTGGTGTGAGATTTAGTGTAAGGAGGGTATTACAAGGATTTGTATCTGGTGTGAGATTTAGTGTAAGGAAGGTATCACAAGGAATTGTATCTGGTGTGAGATTTAGTGTAAGGAAGGAATCACAAGGATTTGTATCTGGTGTGAGATTTAGTGTAAGGAGGGGATCACAAGGATTTGTATCTGGTGTGAGATTTAGTGTAAGTAGGGGATCACAAGGATTTGTATCTGGTGTGAGATTTGGTGTAAGTAGGGTATCACAAGGATTTGTATCTGGTGTGAGATTTAGAGTAACGAAAGTATCACAAGATGTTTTAGTACATATAGTGAAGTAGTGACCTCACCATGAACATTTACCAAATGGCATCAATTTGTCAGATGAACATATAGATCTGCATGTTTAGGGAGCTATGTAATGTCTGGGGTACCGAGTGCATAGGATCATTATGTGGGAAGGTTAGGTCTGTGATTGTGTATGACGGTTAGGATTACATTGTAGGGGCCCTGTCTCCCTGACTCAGCCCGACCAGGATAAAACCTGTCCTTTGATGTAACTGTAAGTTTGTGATTGTGGCCGATTACTGGTCTGTTATTGCAGCAGTTTCACTAAGGCAGTCCACAGTACTATAGAGGGGACCAAGGATAAATACTCCCTACAGCCCCCTTCCTACAATGCTAACTTACAGTAATTGGTGTTACATTATAAATTCAGTTTTACTCAATTGGAAAATAGACGTTTACAACTAGAAATTAGTTAAGCACACAGACTTTATCAGTGATATGTAGGTATGAACATCGTACGGCTGGGACAATATACTGACTATATGATATGGTACACACAACTTACACCCTCCTGTCTTGTTTCACCCTTTCTCACTTTGCTTTCCCCTCCCAATTTTTTACCCTTTTTAACTTTGCTTCCTCCCATCCCACTTTACTTAAACACTTAGCCCCCAACTCCACCTCCCTCTTTGCACATTTGCACTACACATCATGATGCATACATATTAGTGTGTAAGTTGAGAAGGTAACAAGATGATAGACAAAAGGAAGAGGGAAAGCAGAAGACAAAGGAGGATAGGGAGAGGAAGAAATGGTGAAAGAGGAGGGGAGAAGAAAACACTGTAAAGGAGGAGAAGGTGGAGAAGTGAGAGGGAAGGGAAAGTAGAAGAGGAAGTGAAAGAATAGGGGGAGAGAAGGTGGAGAAGTGGGAGGGAAGGGAAGGTAGAAGAGGAAGGAAAAGAATAGGGGGAGAGAAGGTAGAGAGAAGTGGGAGGGAAGGGAAGGTAGAAGAGGAAGGAAAAGAATAGGGGGAGAGAAGGTGGAGGAGGATAGGAGAGGAAGAGAAGGTGGAGAAGTGGGAGGGAAGGGGAAGGTAGAATAGGAAGTGTAGGAATAGGGGGAGAGAAGGTGGAGAAGTAGGAGGGAAGGGAATGTAGAAGAGGAAGTGAAAGAATAGGGGGAAAGAAAGTAGAGAGAAGTGGAGGAAGAGGAAAGAGGAAGAGAAGGTAGAGAAGGATGGAGGGAGAAGGTAGAGGAGGACAGAGAGAGAAGGTAGAGGAGGACAGAAAGAGAAGGTAGAGGAGGACAGAGAGAGAAGTTAGAGGAGGATAGAGAGAGAAGGTAGAGAAGGATGGAGGGAAGGGAAGGTAGAAAGGAAGTGAAAGAATAGGGGGAAAGAAAGTAGAGAGAAGTGGAGGAAGAGGAAAGAGGAAGAGAAGGTAGAGAAGGATGGAGGGAGAAGGTAGAGGAGGACAGAGAGAGAAGGTAGAGGAGGACAGAGAGAGAAGGTAGAGGAGGACAGAGAGAGAAGGTAGAGGAGGACAGAGAGAGAAGGTAGAGGAGGACAGAGAGAGAAGATAGAGGAGGACAGAGAGAGAAGTTAGAGGAGGATAGAGAGAGAAGGTAGAGAAGGATGGAGGGAAGGGAAGGTAGAAGAGGAAGTGAAAGAATAGGGGGAAAGAAAGTAGAGAGAAGTGGAGGAAGAGGAAAGAGGAAGAGAAGGTAGAGAAGGATGGAGGGAGAAGGTAGAGGAGGACAGAGAGAGAAGGTAGAGGAGGACAGAGAGAGAAGGTAGAGGAGGACAGAGAGAGAAGGTAGAGGAGGACAGAGAGAGAAGGTAGAGGAGGACAGAGAGAGAAGGTAGAGGAGGACAGAGAGAGAAGGTAGAGGAGGACAGAGAGAGAAGGTAGAGGAGGACAGAGAGAGAAGGTAGAGGAGGACAGAGAGAGAAGGTAGAGGAGGACAGAGAGAGAAGGTAGAGGAGGACAGAGAGAGAAGGTAGAGGAGGACAGAGAGAGAAGGTAGAGGAGGACAGAGAGAAAAGGTAGAGGAGGACAGAGAGAGAAGGTAGAGGAGGACAGAGAGAGAAGGTAGAGGAGGACAGAGAGAGAAGGTAGAGGAGGATAGAGAGAAAAGGTAGAGGAGGACAGAGAGAGAAGGTAGAGGAGGACAGAGAGAGAAGGTGGAGGAGGACAGAGCGAGAAGGTAGAGGAGGACAGAGAGAAAAGATAGAGGAGGACAGAGAGAGAAGGTAGAGGAGGACAGAGAGAGAAGGTAGAGGAGGCCAGAGAGAGAAGGTGGAGGAGGAGGGGAGAGGAACAGAAGGTGGTGGAGGATGAGAGAGTGAGAGAAGGGGGAGGAGGAGGGGAGAGGAAGAGAAGGAGGAGGAGGAGGGGAGAGGAAGAGAAGGTGGGGGAGGAGGGGAGAGGAAGAGAAGGTGGAGGCGGAGGGGCGAGGAAGAGAAGGTGGAGGAGGAGGGGAGAGTAAGAGAAGGTGGAGGAGGAGGGGAGAGGAACAGAAGGTGGTGGAGGATGAGAGAGTGAGAGAAGGTGGAGGAGGAGGGGAGAGGAAGAGAAGGTGGTGGAGGAGGAGAGAGGAAAAGAAGGTGGAGGAGGATGAGAGAGTAAGAGAAGGTGGAGGAAGAGGGGAGAGGAAGAGAAGGTGGAGGAGGATGAGAGAGAGTGAGAGAAGGTGGAGGAGGATGAGAGAGTGAGAGTTTATGCCGGACCTTGTACTGTGTCACTTCCCTGTCAGAAAATTTGTCCTCATAAATACGCAATCATAGCTTGGTTAAACCTGAGTAAGATGACAGAAAGTCAGGATATGCTGCCTTTCATTTTCTTCAAAAGTCATAGAAGCATAAATTCTCTAATCATAGATTATCCCATGTCTGTTGAAGTGATAGGAAATATTGGTCTTATGACATGCCTTTGCTGTGTCAGTATAGACCTGAAAGTAATGGTCTGTTTGTTACATTCAATTAGAAACGTATATTGTTGTTGTGAATACAGTTTGTAAGGTAATTGTTATTTCTGTGTAATTCTAAACACAATTATTTTGCTTCCCCAGTAATGTTTCCGCTGACTGCTGGGATAGCCTATCCGACAGGAAGCCACTATTCCTAGTACTCCCACACAGATTTGTTTGAGGACAATATCTTAATTTCCTTCACAAAAAGATTCAAGTTTCCTCCTTAAATATAAATTGGTTTAATTACCAAAGAAAGGACCAATTAGTCACACAAACCTGAACATAATTGCTTTGTCAATGAGTGGATAGTGAAGGAGATAAGCAGTAGTAATATGATGCATTTAATCAATGGAATCAAGGGAGACAACTCTTCACAACCAATTACAAAGTAATTATCTAGGCTGTCTATCCTTAATATAGGATTCAAACTAAGAGGGATACAAACTAATGCAACCAATTTCTTCTAACAATACATATGCTCCCCTGGAGACAGCTCTATATATACTCACCCCTCCTCTCCCTCCTCATCTTCTGGAGACAGCTCTATATACTCTACTCCTCCTCTCCCTCCTCATCTTCTGGAGACAGCTCTATATACACTCACCCCTCCTCTCCCTCCTCATCTTCTGGAGACAGCTCTATATATACTCACCCCTCCTCTCCCTCCTCATCTTCTGGAGACAGCTCTATATATACTCACCCCTCCTCTCCCTCCTCATCTTCTGGAGACAGCTCTATATATACTCACCCCTCCTCTCCCTCCTCATCTTCTGGAGACAGCTCTATATATACTCACCCCTCCTCTCCCTCCTCATCTTCTGGAGACAGCTCTATATATACTCACCCCTCCTCTCCCTCCTCATCTTCTGGAGACAGCTCTATATATACTCACCCCTCCTCTCCCTCCTCATCTTCTGGAGACAGCTCTATATATACTCACCCCTCCTCTCCCTCCTCATCTTCTGGAGACAGCTCTATATATACTCACCCCTCCTCTCCCTCCTCATCTTCTGGAGACAGCTCTATATATACTCACCCCTCCTCTCCCTCCTCATCTTCTGGAGACAGCTCTATATATACTCACCCCTCCTCTCCCTCCTCATCTTCTGGAGACAGCTCTATATATACTCACCCCTCCTCTCCCTCCTCATCTTCTGGAGACAGCTCTATATATACTCACCCCTCCTCTCCCTCCTCATCTTCTGGAGACAGCTCTATATATACTCACCCCTCCTCTCCCTCCTCATCTTCTGGAGACAGCTCTATATATACTCACCCCTCCTCTCCCTCCTCATCTTCTGGAGACAGCTCTATATATACTCACCCCTCCTCTCCCTCCTCATCTTCTGGAGACAGCTCTATATATACTCACCCCTCCTCTCCCTCCTCATCTTCTGGAGACAGCTCTATATATACTCACCCCTCCTCTCCCTCCTCATCTTCTGGAGACAGCTCTATATATACTCACCCCTCCTCTCCCTCCTCATCTTCTGGAGACAGCTCTATATATACTCACCCCTCCTCTCCCTCCTCATCTTCTGGAGACAGCTCTATATATACTCACCCCTCCTCTCCCTCCTCATCTTCTGGAGACAGCTCTATATATACTCACCCCTCCTCTCCCTCCTCATCTTCTGGAGACAGCTCTATATATACTCACCCCTCCTCTCCCTCCTCATCTTCTGGAGACAGCTCTATATATACTCACCCCTCCTCTTCCTCCTCATCTTCTGGAGACAGCTCTATATATACTCATCCCTCCTCTACCTCCTCATCTTCTGGAGACAGCTCTATATATACTCATCCCTCCTCTACCTCCTCATCTTCTGGAGACAGCTCTATATATACTCACCCCTCCTCTCCCTCCTCATCTTCTGGAGACAGCTCTATATATACTCTACCCCTCCTCTACCTCCTCATCTTCTGGAGACAGCTCTATATATATTCACCCCTCCTCTCCCTCCTCATCTTCTGGAGACAGCTCTATATATACTCTACCCCTCCTCTCCCTCCTCATCTTCAGGAGACAGCTCTTTTGTACTTCTTTTTTAAATTCGATAACACATTGAGTCAAGGACTCATCTCACATGTGGTCGATATGAAATATACAATATTTACAACTACCCCTCTTCTCCCTCCTCATCTCCTGACCTATTGTGGAAGCAGATGGAGTCTCATCATCTTAATTAATTGTTGCTGTTGTCATAAAATGTCTAGCCTATACTCGTAAAAAGTGATCAGCTATCTATTTCTGTGTTTATTTCCAGTCATCATGGCTTCTTTCAGTTTGCCTATGTTTTAACATTCTTAGCAAAAAGCAGAATTCCTGAATTAATATTAAAGCAAGTATCTGATCCTTCCTTGTCATGTATCAGATAAGAAATATTTAAAATATACTGAGAACCTATGTATTCCTCATATATACCTGGGTGTAGTTGTATATTTTATTTGATGATTTTGTTGTATGTACCCTGGGTGTTGAGATCAGTACCTACATAATGCTTGTTTCCTGTTCCAGTGCCAGTTTGGCTGTGAGCACTACAATGTTGCCTTGGAGACGACCTGTCAACAGGCCTGCAGTGAATCCGTGGTTGAGGTAAGTATTTTTTTTTTATTTGGTCTTTTTTTCTGTTATATCAGTAACTGTATCTCCTCAAGCTAGATGTAACTGATTATAGCCAAACTGTTTGGATTTCTTGAGCTCTCCCTTATTTCACTCCTTATTTGAAACCATGGCAACATTAGGGCTACCCTGAAATAATATCTACACCTTTATATAGAGATATTTGATAGGGTGTGACATTAGGTGTCTCCATCACCAGGAGTCTAACCCATGCCTTCCAGTGCACAGGACACTGTCACACCCTCCTCATGGTGGCCCGGACAGTTGTCCTGTTTTTGTACTCTTCTGTAATGAAGGTAAAGTAATCTTCATTTGTTGACCTGTAACTAAGTTGGAATGGTTTATTGTTGTGCTGACAAACATCTTTTGTTTAGGTTCATCGGTGTCAAAATTAATCAGGACTTGCAGGCCATCCTACATCAGTAGTTGTGCCCATCTGACGTAGGTAGAGATGAGAATAGAACACACAGTATATATACTAAACAGGAATACATAGAACACACAGTATCATATACTAAACAGGAATACATAGAACACACAGTATATATACCAAACAGGAATACATAGAACACACAGTATATATACTAAACAGGAATACACAGAGCACACAGTATATATACTAAACAGGAATACATGACCTAATGGCTTGCCCTAGATCACAAGATGGACACTCACTTTTCAAGCCACTAAGTCATAGAATCATTAGAAATTGTTTGACCCTGTCTTTTTGTTAAGGTCATTGGAGTGTATTGATAAACGGAAATAGAAATTACATCCCTAGTTGAAAATCCAATGTAGGGAGACAGTATCACAATTTCCGCATATTCTAATGTTTAATATTAAACTGATTAATATTGTATGTTTATTTTTGACAGAACAGTGTGTTCTCTCAATATTAAAATATTTAAAATCAATCCAGCCATTAATTCAGTTGTTTTTTTATCAATGAGTAACATGTGTCATTTCCTGTACTTCAGGAAACCGGCTACCTATTTCACTACTGTGAAGTTTTTCAAGAAAGATAACTCTTACCTGCAATTTCTATGTGTATATAATTTTATTATAAAATGTCAATTTTTAATCGTTTACAGATAATTAATTTAACACAATTTCACCATTTATTAAATTGATATACATTAATGCAATACTAATCTATGTCAATATAATTTTTATTGACATCATTTTGGAAAAAAATGTGTCTTTCATTTTTTTTCAAAATTCATTCCTTTTTACATAAATTTCAATTTAAAATCCCTGAAAAAAAAATTGTGGCAAAAAATGTTCTTTAATTCAAAGCAATATAACTACAAAATTTCAAGAAATTCTACTGAGATTGGTGACACAATCCTATTACCTTCAATGCTTGAAACAGGAGCAAATTGATGGGGTATATTTATTGATTTAGTTGATAGGGTAGGGTAAGGTGTAGCAAATTGAAGGGGTATATTTGTTGATTTAGTTGATAGGGTAGGGTTAGGTGTAGCAAATTGATGAGGTATATTTGTTGATTTAGTTGATAGGGTAGGGTTAGGTGTAGCAAATTGATGAGGTATATTTGTTGATTTAGTTGATAGGGTAGGGTTAGGTGTAGCA
>NW_018403788.1:259793-268887 GCF_002113885.1 Mizuhopecten yessoensis | reverse complement strand
ACTTGTTGGTAGCTGATGTCACTAGTCTTGGGGACTTGTTGGTAGCTGATGTCACTAGTCTGGGGAACTTGTTGGTAGCTGATGTCACTAGTCTTGGGGAACTTGTTGGTAACTGATGTCACTAGTCTTTGGGACTTGTTGGTAGCTGATGTCACTAGTCTAGAGGACTTGTTGGTAGCTGATGTCACTAGTCTTGGGGACTTGTTGGTAGCTGATGTCACTAGTCTGGGGAACTTGTTGGTAGCTGATGTCACTAGTTTTGGGGACTTGTTGGTAGCTGATGTCACTAATCTGGGGAACTTGTTGGTAGCTGAGGTGACTAGTCTAGGGGACTTGTTGGTAGCTGATGGCACTAGTCTTGGGGAACTTGTTGGTAGCTGATGTGACTAGTCTTGGGAACTTGTTGGGGGCTGATGTCACTAGGCTTGGGAACTTGGTGGGGGCTGATGTCACTAGGCTTGGGGACTTGTTGGGAGCTGATGTCACTAGTCTTTGGGTCTTGTTGGTAGCTGATGTTACTAGTCTTGGGGACTTGATGGTAGATGATTTCGCTAGTCTGGGGAACTTGTTGATAGCTGATGTCACTAGTTTTGGGGTCTTGTTGGTAGCTGATGTTACTAGTGATGTCACTAGTCTTGGGGACTTGTTGGTAGCTGATGTCACTAGTCTTGGGAACTTGTTGGGGGCTGATGTCACTAGTCTTGGGGACTTGTTGGTAGCTGATGTCACTAGTCTTTGGGACTTGTTGGTAGCTGATGTTACTAGTCTTGGGGACTTGTTGGTAGCTGATGTCGCTAGTCTGGGGAACTTGTTGGGGGCTGGTGTCACTGGGCTTGAGGACATTTTGTGTCTGAAATTTATCCTGATATAGAATAGCTGATACGATTGGTGTAATGTCTGATCTATCAGTCCTGAAAAAGGTACCAACATCTTTCAGAAAAAACATTCTGTTTCTGACATGTTTGACATTGGATCTGTGACAAATGTTGAGCCTTTTTACAGAAAGGTAGAGAATTTGGATCGGCATATTGTAAATAATATAGAATTATTGTTGTGACGTACATGTGCTTGGTCTGTTGTCTCTCCGCATGCACATCCCAGTTCCTACCAGGGCACCACCAGAACCAATATGCAAATCAATAGTACACTTATCTCCAGGAAACTTCAGAATACTTACAGCCACGCGGCATGGTTTGGTTAGAAGCTAAGCCCAAGCATGGTTTTGTTAGCTTCAGATAGGAAAGGGTAAAATCATTTAACCTTGTAATAGTTTTATGTGTGTTTCTGGAATTAGCTAATTAATCTAAATTACAATTAATTCCTTTCTTTTTCTTTGATGTATTGGGAGGAAATTTTGAAGAAATGTTTTTCAAGCTAGTCAGACGGGTGGAGAACAAATTGCATGTCCTGGTAACGGCTTCTGGTATGCAGGGGCATTTCTGCTAGAAAATGATGTACACAAAATGTTCACAACCTTACATTCTAATAAAAACAAATAATGTGACCCCTGACAGCAATGGTGATGGTCTGCCCGGCAGACGTGCTAAAATCTGATTTCATGATTCCAAATTTGTGCTTGAACAGATAATGAAAAATCATGACATACAAGAATGTTGCTCTCATAAACAATTTTTTGAAAATGGATTCTTGGCAAGACACATTAGTTGTAGAACGGTATGAAGCTATCAATTGGTAATGGTTAGAAACCTGAAAGTTATGTCAGAGCTAGCACGATCAGATCAATACAAACATCTCTTGTTTCAGGAAGTCTATTTTCTATCTACTCCAATGTTACTTCCATTGAATTTTCTGCATACAGGTTGAAATTTCCTAAAGAGCAACGCTTGGGGAAAATAAACAGTTTTTACTCTACTAAATATCGTGTAACAAGCCATGTTGTCAGAGCTAGCACGATCAGATCAATACAAACATCTCTTGTTTCAGGAAGTATATTTTCCTAATTATCTACTCCAATATTACTTCCTTTGAATTTTCTGCATACAGGTTGAAATTTCCTACAACGCTTGGGGAAAATGAAGAGTTTTTACTCTACTAAAAAGTAATATCGTGTAACAAGCCATGTTTATCTGTGGTTTAAAAATTGAAAACAAATTTCACAGATGATTTGAAACTTGAAGAAAAAATGCAGAAGAACGTGATTAACTGCCAATTAGAGGTGTGTTTCTTTTGAGAAACAAGGGTGATTTATATCTTCTGTATATTTTGGCAGACTTTGATTTTTGTGTCAAAGGAACTTTCTGGCACCTGACTACTAGGAGTAGTTAGCAGTGTTCACTTTAATCCTTCAGCACCTGACTGATCAGGTGTAGTACTTCTGCCTTACTACAGCACTTTTGATGGAAGGCCTGTCATTTTGTGGAATGCCTCCTCATAAAATGGTTGTCTGTTCAAAGTGTTCTGTAGGGTAATTAGACAGGTCTTTACAAGCCTACCCACCACATCCCGGCCCTGGATTTCTAGTTTTACCAACCTGTTGAATTTCTGTGTTCTTCTCTAACTTTGTTTGATAAGGTTTCAGAAAGTCAAAACATCCATAGCTTTTGTGTTATAGGACTTTGTGTGTTTAAAATATTTGGTATGTTGACTTTTTTCCATGTGTATTATTTGAACTGCACTGATTATAAGCTGTCAAAAGCATTAAAAGTTATTTGTAAGCTTAAAATAAGTCAAATATATTCACATATACAATAGAACTAGACCTGTTCATAGGTTATTAAGGAACTGTCATGTTCCATAAATTGTTTCCAGAAAATGTGTGTTATTTCCCATATTTTAAAATGTTCTGACACTTACAAACAAAAACATGTGGCTCCCTGATTTTCTAGACGACTTTAATTAACATTCTGTCAAAATCTGTCTCCAGTCTAGTTAAAGAGAAGTGAACAAGGACGGTAACTTATGTTTGTTTAGGAATATCTCCATTCATGGTCCGTATACTCCTTCTACATGTCATTTATCAGGAGACAAACGGAGCCATAATACATTTACAGAGTGCCTACATTTACAGAGTCTTACCACATTTACAGAGTCTTACCACATTTACAGAGTCTTAGCTCATTTACAGAGTCTTACCACATTTACAGAGTCTTACCACATTTACAGAGTCTTAGCAAATTTACATAGTCTTAGCACATTTACATAGTCTTAGCACATTTACAGAGTCTTAGCTCATTTACAGAGTAATAGCACATTTACAGAGTCTTAGCACATTTACTGAGTTACACTTACAAACTTCTTTAGTTTTTAGGCAATATTTCACATGTCAATCACATTACACCAAAGCATCTTTAATTTCTACAGATAATGTACATGATAAGGTGCTCGTTGCATTGATTTGATTGACCAGAATCAGTAAGTTATACATTATAAAATAAATATTGCAATGGTCTGATTGGTGAGACGTGCTAAGTGTCTTGATGAAAAACATTTCATGAGGTTAGAATGTGTGTCTAGTTAGTTTTGTTGTTCTTTCTGAATTTAATTCTGGGATTTATTCTATGTGTATGCTGAATATTTAGGTGTTGGTGCCGTCAGTGTTGGATGATACAGGGTGGCTTTGTGTCTTGGTATTTTGTAGAGCTATATAATCCCCTGGGTCTGGTAGCAGACAATATATGGTAAAAGCATTATAATTTGAATTTGTATGGCACATTAATCCTGACAGCTGGACAGGAGGATATAACTTAGATAAGTCAATGGCGGTAAACCAATTATCTGTTGCATTTTTGAATACTTATAGAAGATGCATAAACTTAGCTTGATTTTGTAGTTTAAATGTTAATTGTTATGTTATCAGCTAAAATAATATAGCACTATACCATAAAGTGTATTTTATACAAGTATCAAAAATACTGACTGTTTTATACGACTGATTGACTACATGTATACATATGTGGGATATGTCAGTGATATGTTCAAACTTCTCAGACCACCATCTAATTACCAGTATAGTGTTGGTAGAAATTCTCTGGACTGGACATTAATTTAGACTCTGACAGATGTATAAACACTTGTTGTTCCCCTAATAGCTAAGGTCTAGATGTAGTTTCAATCATGTTTTGAACAACTTTGGCTTTCATCTATAGGCATGCAGACGAAACCATGTTTTTGGGATAGTTAGTATAAGTAGTGGCTATTGATGCCAGAGGGTACAGCTACGGGACATGAGATTAACACTAGTACCGGGCCCGGGACATGAGATTAACACTAGTACCAGGCCCGGGACATGAGATTAACACTAGTACCATGCCTGGGACATGAGATTAACACTAGTACCGGGCCCGGGACATGATATTAACACTAGTACCGGGCCCGGGACATGAGATTAATACTAGTACCGGGCCCGGGACATGAGATTAACACTAGTCCCATGCCTGGGACATGAGATTAACACTAGTACCAGGCCCCGCCCATGAGATTAACACTAGTACCATGCCTGGGACATGAGATTAACACTAGTACCAGGCCCCGCCCATGAGATTAACACTAGTACCATGCCTGGGACATGAGATTAACACTAGTACCGGGCCTGGGACATGAGATTAACACTAGTACCGGGCCCGGAACATGAGATTAACACTAGTACCGGGCCTGGAACATGAGATTAACACTAGTACTGGGCCCGGAACATGAGATTAACACTAGTACCGGGCCCGGGACATGAGATTAACACTAGTACCGGCCCATATTCATGAAATCGTTCTCAGCCATGGATTTTGTCCCGGAACCAACTTTCTTATAACTCACTTATAATTAAATCATGTCAAATGATCAAAATGTCAAATGTTAACATTGAAAGCAGTATTTGGCCTTGAATTCTTAAAAAGTATTTCCCAATCATTGGCAACATAAGTTTATAATATTAATTTATAAACGGAACAAGAAATTTGGCTTGAGCACAAAATCCATGCTTGAGATGAGAACAGTTTCCTGAATACGGGCCCTGAAGTAGGACAGAACAGAATTTGTTTCTCAGGATTAACACTAGTGCTACAAAAAAAAAAAATTCTTTTAATATCAATGTTATTGCAGTTAAATACACATAATAGAATATTAATTCATATTTTGAGTGATAGAGTAAATCCTCCTTACACCATTTTCATGGCTTCCTTATTATATATATCGCCTCACAATGATGGAGTCATCCTATTGTCATGATCTGTAAATGTTGTAGTAGAAGTGTGTTTTGTGGCCTCGAGACACATCAACCATTCATAGTTATCCCCCACCTCCACCCACAACAAACACAGGGGGAGGGGTTATTCTGGAATCAACATGGACAGGGGGAGGGGTTATTCTGGAATCAACAGAGACAGGGGGAGGGGTAATTCTAGAGACAGGGTGTTTGTCTATCAGCCTGACTGATGACAGATGCTTGTCTGATGCCCAGGGACTTACCTTCTCTGTCAGTTTTTATGAAACTTGGTGCACATGATCTATATACCTTAAGGTCGCTTTGTGTTTGCTATTAATCTATGGTTTCCTCTAGACAGGTACAGAGAGAGTATTAGGCAGTGGTAATCTATGGTTCCCTCCAGACAGGTACATAGAGAGTTCACCAGTGGTAATCTATGGTTCCCTCTGGACTGGCACAGAGAGAGTAAGGCAGTGGTAATCTATGGTGTCCTCCAGACTGGTACATAGAGAGTTTACCAGTGGTAATCTATGGTTCCCTCTGGACTGGCACAGAGAGAGTAAGGCAGTGGTAATCTATGGTGTCCTCCCGACTGGTACATAGAGAGTTAGGCAGTGGTAATCTATGGTTCCCTCCAGACTGGTACAGAGAGAGTGTTAATCAGTGGTAATCTATGGTTCCCTCCAGACAGGTACAGAGAGAGTTAGGCAGTGGAAATCTATGGTGTTCTCCCGACTGATACAGAGAGAGTTAGGCAGTGGTAATCTATGGTTCCCTCCAGACAGGGACAGAGAGAGTTAGGCAGTGGAAATCTATGGTGTACTCCCGACAGGTACAGAGAGAGTTAGGCAGTGGGAATCTATGGTGTTCTCCCGACTGATACAGAGAGTGTTAGGCAGGGGAAATCTATGGTTCCCTCCAGACAGGCACAGAGAGAGTTAGGCAGTGGAAATCTATGGTGATCTCCCGACTGAAACAGAGAGAGTTAGGCAGTGGTAATCTATGGTGTTCTCCCGACTGATACAAAGAGAGTTAGGCAGTGGTAATCTATGGTTCCCTCCAGACTGGTACAGAGAGAGTTTACCAGTGGTAATCTATGGTGTCCTCCAGACTGGTACAGAGAGAGTTAGGCAGTGGTAATCTATGGGTCCCTCCAGACTGGTACAGAGAGAGTTAGGCAGTTGTAATCTATGGTTCCCTCCAGACTGGTACAGATAGAGTTAGGCAGTTGTAATCTATGGTTCCCTCCAGACTGGTACAGATAGAGTTAGGCAGTTGTAATCTATGGTTCCCTCCAGACTGGTACAGAGTGAGTTAGGCAGTGGTAATCTATGGTTCCCTCTGGCCTGGTACAGAGAGTGTTAATCAGTGGTAATCTATGGGTCCCTCCAGACTGGTACAGAGAGAGTTAGGTAGTGGTAATCTATGGTTCCCTCCAGACTGGGACAGAGAGAGTTTACCAGTGGTAATCTATGGTTCCTTCCAGACTGGTGCAGAGAGAGTTAGGCAGTGGTAATCTATGGTTCCCTCAAGACTGGTACAGAGAGAGTTTACCAGTGGTAATCTATGGTGTCCTCCACACTGGTACAGAGAGAGGTAGGCAGTGGTAATCTATGGTTCCCTCCAGACTGGTACGGAGAGAGTTAGGCAGTGGTAATCTATGGTGTCCTCCCGACTAGTACAGAGAGTGTTAATCAGTGGTACTCTATGGTTCCCTCCAGACAGGGACAGAGAGTGTTAATCAGTGGTAATCTATGGTCCCCTCCAGACTGGTACAGAGAGAGTTAGGCAGTTGTAATCTATGGTTCCCTCCAGACTGGTACAGATAGAGTTAGGCAGTTGTAATCTATGGTTCCCTCCAGACTGGTACAGAGAGTGTTAATCAGTGGTACTCTATGGTTCCCTCCAGACAGGGACAGAGAGTGTTAATCAGTGGTAATCTATGGTCCCCTCCAGACTGGTACAGAGAGAGTTAGGCAGTTGTAATCTATGGTTCCCTCCAGACTGGTACAGAGAGAGTTAGGCAGTGGTAATCTATGGTGTCCTCCCGACTGGTACAGAGAGTGTTAATCAGTGGTACTCTATGGTTCCCTCCAGACAGGTACAGAGAGTGTTAATCAGTGGTAATCTATGGATCCCTCCAGACTGGTACAGAGAGTGTTAGGTAATCTATGGTTCCCTCCAGACTGGAACAGAGAGTGTTAATCAGTGGTAATCTATGGATCCCTCCAGACTGGTACAGAGAGTGTTAATCAGTGGTAATCTAGGGTTCCCTCCAGCGGGTACAGAGAGAGTTCGTCAGGGGGAATCTATGGTTCCCTCCAGACTGGTACAGCTCCCGACTGGTACATAGAGAGTTAGGCAGTGGTAATCTATGGTTCCCTCCAGACTGGTACAGAGAGTGTTAGGTAGTGGTAATCTATGGTTCCCTCTGGACTGGTACAGAGAGTGTTAATCAGTGGTAATCTATGGTTCCCTCCAGCGGGTACAGAGAGAGTTCGTCAGTGGTAATCTATGGTTCCCTCCAGACTGGTACAGAGAGAGTAAGGCAGTGGTAATCTATGGTGTCCTCCCGACTGGTACATAGAGAGTTAGGCAGTGGTAATCTATGGTTCCCTCCAGACTGGTACAGAGAGAGTTCGTCAGTGGTAATCTATGGTGTCCTCCAGACTGGTACAGAGAGAGATAGGCAGTGGTAATCTATGGTTCCCTCCAGACAGGTACAGAGAGTGTTAATCAGTGGTAATCTATGGTGTCCTCCCGACTGGTACATAGAGAGTTAGGCAGTGGTAATTTATGGTTCCCTCTGGACTGGTACAGAGAGTGTTAATCAGTGGTAATCTATGGTGTCCTCCCGACTGGTACAGAGAGTGTCAATCAGTGGTAATCTATGGTTCCCTCCAGACAGGTACAGAGAGTGTTAATCAGTGGTAATCTATGGTTCCCTCCAGGCTGGTACAGAGAGAGTTAGGCAGTGGTAATCTATGGTTCCCTCCAGACTGGTACAGAGAGAGTTCGTCAGTGGTAATCTATGGTTCCCTTTGGACTGGTACAGAGAGAGTTCGTCAGTGGTAGTTTATGGTCTCCTCCCGACTGGTACATAGAGAGTTAGGCAGTGGTAATATATGGTTCCCTCCAGACTGGTACAGAGAGTGTTAGGTAGTGGTAATCTATGGTTCCCTCTGGACTGGTACAGAGGGTGTTAATCAGTGGTAATCTATGGTTCCCTCCAGACTGGTACAGAGAGTGTTAATCAGTGGTAATCTATGGTTCCCTTCAGACAGGTACAGAGAGAGTTCGTCAGTGGTAATCTATGGTTCCCTCCAGACTGGTACAGAGAAAGTTCGTCAGTGGTAATCTATGGTTCCCTCCAGACTGGTACAGAGAGAGTTAGGCAGTGATAATCTATGGTTCCCTCCCGACTGGTACGGAGAGAGTTCATCAGTGGTAATCTATGGTTCCCTCCAGACTGGTACTGAGAGAGAGTTAGGCAGTGGTAATCTATGGTTCCCTCTCGACTGCTACAGAGAGTGTTAATCAGTGGTAATCTATGGTTCCCTCCAGACTGGTAGTGAGAGAGTTAGGTAGTGGTAATCTATGGTTCCCTCCAGACTGGTACAGAGAGAGTTAGGCAGTGGTAATCTATGGTTCCCTCTGGACTGCTACAGAGAGTGTTAATCAGTGGTAATCTATGGTTCCCTCCAGACTGGTACTGAGAGAGTTAGGTAGTGGTAATCTATGGTTCCCTCCAGACAGGTACAGAGAGAGTTCGTCAGTGATAATCTATGGTTCCCGCAAGACAGGTACAGAGAGAGATAGGCAGTGGTAATCTATGGTTCCCTCCAGACTGGTACAGAGAGAGTAAGGCAGTGGTAATCTATGGTGTCCTCCCGACTGGTACATAGAGAGGTAAGGCAGTGGTAATCTATGGTGTCCTCC
>NW_018403788.1:254361-255671 GCF_002113885.1 Mizuhopecten yessoensis | reverse complement strand
GGTACAGAGAGAGTTAGGCAGTGGTAATCTATGGTGTCCTCCAGACAGGTACAGAGAGAGTTAAGCAGTGGTAATCTATGGTTCCCTTTGGACAGGTACAGAGAGAGTTAGGCAGTGGTAATCTATGGTGTCCTCCAGACAGGTACAGAGAGAGTTAAGCAGTGGTAATCTATGGTTCCCTTTGGACAGGTACAGAGAGAGTTAGGCAGTGGTAATCTATGGTGTCCTCCAGACAGGTACAGAGAGAGTTAAGCAGTGGTAATCTATGGTTCCCTTTGGACAGGTACAGAGAGAGTTAGGCAGTGGTAATCTATGGTTCCCTCCAGACTGGTACCGAGAAAGTCCTCTAGACTTGTATGGAGAAGAACCTATGGCTCCCTTCAGACTGGTAAAGACATTGAGTCAATGATGTTATTACTACTGTAGCCACCTTGTGGGACCTGATCTGTATGGATCATTTTCTAGTTAAATCCTTTCATGAGCTTTGCTCCTACTTCCCTCCTGGAATCCCTGGAGTATGGTTTGTGGGAATGGAATCTCTTTTGGATAGAATTGAAGATCTAATTTGGTTTGTAGGATTTAGGAACAGATGGATAGATGGATAGTGTTGTTCTATCCAGTGAGAGATGGACTCAGATAGACCCTGATTGCGAACATTCTCTACACGAAGGATGAGCTGTTGTGTGGAAGACAGAATTATAAGATTATATACACATACTACAGATAGATCCTACATGTGTTTCAATATTTTCCATTCTTTTGTGTTTTTTTTTTTTATTGATCCCTTATGAAGTCCCATGCTTTCTAGAGTGGGCATTGGCCAGAGTTTAGCTTTTGGAACATCATACCTCATGTAAACAAGAGGGATTAAGATGGCACTACTATGGGTCTGTGGATTTAAGAAGTGCTCTTTGATATCAGTGGCAGGGAGAGACTTGGATATATTTTGGTATGTTGCCCCACTGTCCGGGTCCATTCTGAGCCTACATCACACTGTAGAATGTGCCACACTGTCGGGGTCCTTTCTGAGACCATGCTACACTGTAGGATGAGCCGCAATGTCAGGGTCCTTTCTGAGACCATGACACACTGTAGAATGTGCCACACTGTCAGGGTCCATTCTGAAACCATGACACACTGTAGGTTGTGCCACACTGTCAGGGTCCATTCTGAGACCATGACACACTGTACAATGTGGCACGCTGTCAGGGTCCTTTCTGAGACCATGACACACTGTAGAATGTGCCACACTGTCAGGGTCCTTTCTGAGACCATGACACACTGTAGAATGTGCCACACTGTCAGGGTCC
>NW_018403788.1:248257-250176 GCF_002113885.1 Mizuhopecten yessoensis | reverse complement strand
GTACAATGTTGGTACAGTAATGCTGGTATAGTGCTATTAATGCTGGTACAATGTTGGTACAGTAATGCTGGTAAAGTGCTACTAATGCTTGTACAATGTTGGTACAGTAATGCTGGTATAGTGCTATTAATGCTGGTACCCATTTGTCTGTCTGTAGACAGAATTTTGTCAAGACATCACTGATGTAGTCATCACACTCAGTGCACAAGCACTGCCTTATTTACGGGGACTTATTCCCCCTTTTATAAAATGTAGCTTCCTCCTGCAAGTTTCATCCAAGTTTCATCAAACTCCACTGATATAACCACCAAACTCTGAAGTTGTGACCTGGGCTTATAATTGATTTGATCCAGATATTTTTTGGAGTTGTGAACCTTTTGTAAAATCTCTAGCAATGTTTTGCTTATTCTTATTTACAAATACAAAATAAAAAATGCTCAATAAACCATAAAAAACCCACTTTTATGATTTTGTTTACATCATGTCATCACTGTAACTGTACATTTCTATAGGGTTTTGAGGGTACTAGTTAGCCTGGGGCTTACTCTCTCTAGTTTGTATATGATCCTTAATCTGAGAGGGGAGACCACTTTATAATCATTAAAATTTCTTTTTTTGTCAAAAGTGATTACTTTTTATCTTTTTGTCAGTGTTTTAATAACAATTGAATTGTTGGTTTGAAATATTATTTTGTCTTAATTTTTGATTTTTCAAGAAGTTGCTGTTAGCAATGTTTTAAATAGATCTCATGGGAGGATGTTTGTGTTGATGTTTTGGATTAAGTACATGTAAAGTTTTGGATGATATTGATTAAAAGGTCTGTGTGAAGATAAGGCTTAAGTCATCCCACACAGCTTTTGTCTTCTAATCAAAATAAAAGATTTCCTCCAATAGTCGATGCTTAAAGAGTGATTTAATGGGCAATTGGTTTGTAAGAGACTACAACGAAAACAATAAAACAATAAAACGAGAAATCAAAATACGATAAAACTACTTAGCTATTAAGTTAATGTGTCGTTAAAGCTGGAAGGGATTTCTATTACAAATTGCTTGTATTATCAGTAAATGGAGAAATTTAATTTAGATGTTTGGACGAGTATCATGTGTAGATTTTCCTTTACAGTTAAGGCCATCAAATAGGTTTGGTTCAATTCAATTCAATAAAGTTCTGTAGACTTTATTGGGTAATAGAGACACACTTTATATTATGTTCATTTTGAGCCACCTGATAGAAAGGCTTCAGAATAAGGGATGGTTTAAACACAAGATAGACAGTCTCGGTTGAAAATCGATACCCAAACTGACAAAATTCTCCATAGTTTGGTACAAAAAAAGTGTGACTCAAGTTGAAATCCAGAATTTGGATTGACAAAATAAAAACTGGTGGATAATAAAACCAGGTTATTTTGTATGTTGTACAGTAATTAAAGAATACTGGTTACATTTAAGAGACGTTCAAATGTCATTTAAGAGACGTTCAAATGTTATTTAGGAGATGCTGTGGGAAAACTTTGCTGATGTTAATTTTTTTGGTTGGCTGTGAGGTAAAGTCAGAGAACAAATCATGACAGCAACCCTTCCTCTTAGTCTAGAAATTAGGTAAACAATGTAGAGAAATAGATGGTTTACCCCAGCTACTCTTCCTCTTAGTCTAGAAAGTAGAGAAATAGATGGTTCACCCCAGCAACTCTTCCTCTTAGTCTAGAAATTAGGTAAACAATATAGAGAAATAGATGGTTTACCCCAGCAACTCTTCCTCTTAGTCTAGAAATTAGGTAAACAATGTAGAGAAATAGATGGTTTACCCCAGCTACACTTCCTCTTAGTCTAGAAATTAGGTAAACAATGTAGAGAAATAGATGGTTTACCCCAGCTACACCTTCCTCTTAGTCTAGAAATTAGGTAAACAATGTAGAGAA
>NW_018403788.1:220457-236611 GCF_002113885.1 Mizuhopecten yessoensis | reverse complement strand
GAGAGTGTTTCCGTAATTTGGGCAATGCAAATATGATTTAGATTGTACATCATTAAGTTAGCCATGCATAGATTATTTAGCTGGTACGTCATTAAGTTCGGTCATGAATTTATGATTTAGATTGTGTTTTGTAAAATTCAATGCTAATTGAAGTTTACTGGTATAATAAGGTAGATTAAGTCGTAGAATTGATTTTTTCGCTCTTAAGTGATTCTCAGTGTTTGCTTAGTGCTAAATTAAAAAACCCATTATCGTGAGTGTTGATAGTTGTGTTTGAATCACACTGAAATGTACCAAGGGCACCAGAACTAGGGGACAAAAGGGAGGATGTTACCCTGGTTACAATTAATGCATTAGGTGATGACGTGGATAGGACATTTTCAGAATAATTTTGTGAGAGCTGTCTTTCCTAGGTAGACAGGAACCTATTTCCTAGCAAAAACAGCAATGCACCTGTGAAGGTCTAAAAGACAATCTCTGGTACAGGAATAGTCTATTGGGTACACATAATCATCTCTGACAACCCCCTGCCTCTGTTCTATAGTGGTGGGACATCTGGAGCCAACGTTTGTGACTTCTTAGTACTACATGTATGTATGTATGTATGTAAGGTGTAATCTCCACAGGGTATCTGGAACTGTTCGATGACCTTTAACCTTAGCAGAACTCTTGTAGTAGTATTGTATTTACAGAGGTTAGCTGTGTGATCAAATGTCAGCAGGGTGCTGTGTATGTTTTAGTGTTTAGTGTGGTGTCAGGGTGCTGTGTATGTTTTAGTGTTTAGTGTAGTGTCAGGGGGCTGTGTAAGTTTTAGTGTTTAGTGTAGTGTCAGGGTGCTGTGTATGTTTTAGTGTTTATTGTAGTGTCAGGGTGCTGTGTAAGTTTTAGTGTTTATTGTAGTGTCAGAGTGCTGTGTAAGTTTTAGTGTTTAGTGTAGTGTCAGGGTGCTGTGGAAGTTTTAGTGTTTATTGTAGTGTCAGGGTGCTGTGTAAGTTTTAGTGTTTAGTGTAGTGTCAGGGTGCTGTGTAAGTGTTAATGTTTAGTGTAGTGTAAGGGTGCTGTGTAAGTTTTAGTGTTTAGTGTTGTGTCAGGGTGCTGTGTAAGTTTAAGTGTTTAGTGTAGTTTTGGTCAGACTAATGTGTAGGTTTGGTCAGGGTGTTGTGTAAGTTTTAGTGGTGTGTCAGATTACTGTGTAGGTTTGGTCAGGGTGTTGTGTAAGTTTTAGTGGACGTGTCAGATTACTGTGTAGGTTTGGTCAGGGTGTTGTGTAAGTTTGAGTGGTGTGTCAGATTACTGTGTAGGTTTTAGAGTTTTGTGTTAGTTTTAGTGGTTTTTGGTCAGATTACTGTGTAGGTTTGGTCAGATTACTGTGAAGGTTTGGTCTTGGTGCTGTGAAGGTTTGGTCTTGGTGCTGTGAAGGTTTGGTCTGGGTGCTGTGAATGTTTGGCCAGATTACTGTGAAGGTTTGGTCAGGGTGCTGTGAAGGTTTGGTCTTGGTGCTGTGAAGGTTTGGTCTGAGTGTTGTGTAAGTTTTAGTGGTGTGTCAGATTACTGTGAAGGTTTGGTCAGGATGCTGTGAAGGTTTGGTCTGGGTGCTGTGAAGGTTTGGTCAGGGTGCTGTGAAGGTTTGGTCAGGGTGCTGTGAAGGTTTGGTCTGAGTGTTGTGTAAGTTTTAGTACTCTACGACCCGTCCTGATCGTATGTGTATACTATTGAGACTGATTACCCAACTGATGAAGAAAGGCTGATGATGTGCGTCAACCATAATGACAGCATGTGATAGAAAATGTTTATTCCTGTACTGGTGTTCTAGAGAATGTTTTTCACCTCTCCATGGGAGAGCCTACATACCCTCTCCCCACCTCCTTCCAAATCTAGGCTAAATGTTACAGGCCGGTTAGTGGTGTAAGAGCAGCTTTTTGTGTGGCAGTTTTGTGTAATTACAAATTGTTTTCCGACTGATAGATGGGCTGGGAGGGGCCTCAGGATATCAAATCATCATGTGCACATGATCTGTTATTGTCTGTTCATTTGGGGAAAAGGCCTTCTTTCTAAGTCTGTACATTTCAATTAAGAACCCATGGTGGGGAGCTTAGAAAGATGATGTTAGTTTACGCCTCTATTACTTCCAGCAAGGATTAGCTTTCTCATGCATTGACATCTCTCAGGCATTGTCATCTCTCAGGCCTTGTTATCTCTCAGGCATTGTCATCTCTCAGGCATTGTTATCTCTCAGGCATTGTTATCTCTCAGGCATTGTCATGTCTCAGACATTGTCATCTCTCAGGCATTGTCATCTCACTGGCATTGTCATCTCTCAGGCATTGTCATCTTAGACCCCATCAGGTAGAGTAACAGATCACCTTTAGATGATTTTAATTAACTTTAAAAGTTATGTTGGAATCCATTTGTCCTTATTTGTGTGTGTTTTCTGAGGCAACTACAGTACAGCCAGGTTCAAAGTCAGAACTGTGAAGAGGCATTTGTACCTAAAACATTATACCACAGGGAAAAAACATAATACCACTGGGGAAAAAACAGTACCACTTAGAAAAACATAATAGCACTTAGAAAAACAGAATACCACTAGGAAAAAAAACATAATACCACCATGTAAAAACATAATACCACCATGTAAAAACATAATACCACTGGGAAAAAACATAATACCACTTGGAAAATCATAATACCACTTGGAAAAACATAATACCACTTAGAAAATCATAATACCACTTGGAAAGACATAATACCATCATGTAAAAAAATAAAACCACTGGAAAAAACATAATACCAACATGTAAAAACATAATACTACCATGTAAAAACATAAAACCCCTGGGAAAAACATAATACCACTTGGAAAAACATAATACCACTTAGAAAAACATAATACCACTGGGAAAAAACATAATACCACTGTGTAAAAACATAATACCATCATGTAAAAACATAAAACCACTGGGAAAAACATAATACCAATGAAAAAACCCATAATACTACTGGGAAAAACATAACACCACTGGGAAAACACATAATACCACTGGAAAAAACATAATACCACTGTGTAAAAACATAATACCACTGGTAAAACACATAATACCACTGGAAAAAACATAATACCACTCGAAAAAAGCATATTACCATTCGAAAAAAACATAATATAATGGGGAAAACACATAATACTACTGGGGAAAACATAATACTACTGGGAAAACACATAATACCACTGGGGAAAACATAATACTACTGGGAAAACACATAATACCACTGGGGAAAACATAATACTACTGGGAAAACACATAATACCACTGGGGAAAACATAATACTACTGGGTAAAAACATAATACCACTGGGAAAAACATAATACCACTGGGAAAAACATAATACCACTGGGAAAACACATAATACCACTGGGGAAAACATAATACTACTGTGTAAAAACATAATACCACTGGTAAAACACATAATACCACTGGGAAAAACATAATACCACTGGGAAAAACATAATACCACTGGGAAAACACATAATACCACTGGGAAAACATAATACTACTGGGAAAAAACATAATACCACTGGGAAAACACATAATACCACTGGTAAAACACATAATACCACTGGTAAAACACATAATACCACTGGGAAAAACATAATACTACTGGGAAAAACATAATACCACTGGTAAAACACATAATACCACTGGGAAAACACATAATACCACTGGGGAAAACATAATACTACTGTGTAAAAACATAATACCACTGGGAAAAACATAATACTACTGGGGAAAACATAATACCACTGGGAAAACACATAATACCACTGGGAAAACACATAATACTACTGTGTAAAAACATAATACCACTGGGAAAAACATAATACTACTGTGTAAAAACATAATACCACTGGTAAAACACATAATACCACTGGGAAAACACATAATACCACTGGGGAAAACATAATACTACTGTGTAAAAACATAATACCACTGGGAAAAACATAATACTACTGTGTAAAAACATAATACCACTGGTAAAACACATAATACCACTGGGAAAACACATAATACCACTGGGGAAAACATAATACTACTGTGTAAAAACATAATACCACTGGGAAAAACATAATACTACTGTGTAAAAACATAATACCACTGGGGAAAAACATAATACCACTGGAAAAAACATAATACTACTGGGAAAACACATAATACCACTGGGAAAACATAATACTACTGTGTAAAAACATAATACCACTGTGTAAAAACATAATACTACTGGGGAAAACATAATACCACTGGGAAAACATAATACTACTGTGTAAAAACATAATACCACTGGAAAAAACATAATACTACTGGGAAAACACATAATACCACTGGGAAAACATAATACTACTGTGTAAAAACATAATACCACTGTGTAAAAACATAATACTACTGGGGAAAACATAATACCACTGGGAAAACATAATACTACTGTGTAAAAACATAATACCACTGGAAAAAACATAATACTACTGGGAAAACACATAATACCACTGGGAAAACATAATACTACTGTGTAAAAACATAATACCACTGTGTAAAAACATAATACTACTGGGGAAAACATAATACCACTGGGAAAACATAATACCACTGGGTAAAAACATAATACCACTGGAAAAAACATAATACTACTGGGAAAACACATAATACCACTGGGAAAACATAATACTACTGTGTAAAAACATAATACCACTGTGTAAAAACATAATACTACTGGGGAAAAACATAATACCACTGGAAAAAACATAATACTACTGGGAAAAACATAATACTACTGGGAAAAACATAATACTACTGTGTAAAAACATAATACCACTGGTAAAACACATAATACCACTGGGAAAAACATAATACTACTGGGGAAAACATAATACCACTGGGAAAAACATAATACTACTGGGAAAAACATAATACTACTGGGGAAAACATAATACCACTGGTAAAACACATAATACCACTGGGAAAAAACATAATACCACTGGGGAAAACATAATACCACTGGGGAAAACATAATACTACTGGGAAAACACATAATACCACATGTAAAATCATAATACCATCATGTAAAAACATAAGACCACGGGGAAAACATAATACCACTGGGGAAAACATAATACTACTGTGTAAAAACATAATACCACTGGGAAAACACATAATACCACCATGTAAAATCATAATACCATCATGTAAAAACATAAGACCACGGGGAAAACATAATACCACTGGGAAAAACATAATACTACTTGGGAAAAACATAATACCACCATGTAAAAACATAATACCACTGGGAAAAACATATTACTACTAGGGAAAAACATAATACCACTTAGAAAAACATAATACCATCATCTAAAAACATAATACCACTGTGTAAAAACATAATACTGTTGGGAAAAACATAATACCACTCAGAAAAGCATTTTGCCATTCGGAAAAAACATAATATCATGGGGAAAAACATAATACCACTGGGAAAAAAAACACCTTAATACCACTGTGTAAAATACTTATTTAAAAACTATTTTAACAGCTAAATAAAATTATAAATAATTCACCATGACAATTAACAAATAAATGACAATTAAATGATACTTTCAAAAGTTTTGATTAAGAAGTGTACAATAAGAAAGTGTCTGAATTTAAACATTAAAGCCACGATATTTTATTAATGAAGTCTTCAGAACAAAGGTGTTGGCAGGTTCTGGCTTTGGCTGTGATATATTTGAGTGCTGTAGACAAAGTGGACACACCTTCTGGCGCATTCAACACCTTACAAAGTGCATCATCACTCAGTGTGGTAGCTGATCCTCAGACTGCAGGCGAGCAAGGGACACATGGCACATCGTAGTAATGAGAGTTTGCCTAGCTTTAAAGGGTTTCAAATGAGCAGGTGCTTGGCCGTGAGGGCTGTACATAACTAGCTTATATTAATTAGCTGTATCTACACTGTATAGCCTCCTCTTTACTATAGATCACTTGGGACGAGACTCCCAAGACATTCACTGTTTTCTAGTACAAATGGTCCTCTGACTCTGCAGTATGGGAAGAATAGAAGCAAAACACTGAGAGCATGAACTTTTACATAGGATTCTAATACACTAACTCTCTGTACTTCCTGAAACATGTACAATCACATAGCATTCTGATACACCAACTCTCGATCTGTACTTCCTGAAACATGTACAATCACATAGGATTCTGATACACTAACTCTCTGTACTTCCTGAAACATGTACATTCACATAGCATTCTGATACACTAACTCTCTATACTTCCTGAAACATGTACATTCACATAGGATTCTGATACACCAACTCTCTATACTTCCTGAAACATGTACAATCACATAGGATTCTGATACACCAACTCTCTATACTTCCTGAAACATGTACAATCACATAGGATTCTGATACACCAACTCTCTATACTTCCTGAAACATGTACAATCACATAGGATTCTGATACACCAACTCTCTATACTTCCTGAAACATGTACAATCACATAGGATTCTGATACACCAACTCTCTATACTTCCTGAAACATGTACAATCACATAGGATTCTGATACACCAACTCTCTATACTTCCTGAAACATGTACAATCACATAGGATTCTGATACACCAACTCTCTATACTTCCTGAAACATGTACAATCACATAGGATTCTGATACACCAACTCTCTATACTTCCTGAAACATGTACAATCACATAGGATTCTGATACACCAACTCTCTATACTTCCTGAAACATGTACAATCACATAGGATTCTGATACACCAACTCTCTATACTTCCTGAAACATGTACAATCACATAGGATTCTGATACACCAACTCTCTATACTTCCTGAAACATGTACAATCACATAGGATTCTGATACACCAACTCTCTATACTTCCTGAAACATGTACAATCACATAGGATTCTGATACACCAACTCTCTATACTTCCTGAAACATGTACAATCACATAGGATTCTGATACACCAACTCTCTATACTTCCTGAAACATGTACAATCACATAGGATTCTGATACACCAACTCTCTATACTTCCTGAAACATGTACAATCACATAGGATTCTGATACACCAACTCTCTATACTTCCTGAAACATGTACAATCACATAGGATTCTGATACACCAACTCTCTATACTTCCTGAAACATGTACAATCACATAGGATTCTGATACACCAACTCTCTATACTTCCTGAAACATGTACAATCACATAGGATTCTGATACACCAACTCTCTATACTTCCTGAAACATGTACAATCACATAGGATTCTGATACACCAACTCTCTATACTTCCTGAAACATGTACAATCACATAGGATTCTGATACACCAACTCTCTATACTTCCTGAAACATGTACAATCACATAGGATTCTGATACACCAACTCTCTATACTTCCTGAAACATGTACAATCACATAGGATTCTGATACACCAACTCTCTATACTTCCTGAAACATGTACAATCACATAGGATTCTGATACACCAACTCTCTATACTTCCTGAAACATGTACAATCACATAGGATTCTGATACACCAACTCTCTATACTTCCTGAAACATGTACAATCACATAGGATTCTGATACACCAACTCTCTATACTTCCTGAAACATGTACAATCACATAGGATTCTGATACACCAACTCTCTATACTTCCTGAAACATGTACAATCACATAGGATTCTGATACACCAACTCTCTATACTTCCTGAAACATGTACAATCACATAGGATTCTGATACACCAACTCTCTATACTTCCTGAAACATGTACAATCACATAGGATTCTGATACACCAACTCTCTATACTTCCTGAAACATGTACAATCACATAGGATTCTGATACACCAACTCTCTATACTTCCTGAAACATGTACAATCACATAGGATTCTGATACACCAACTCTCTATACTTCCTGAAACATGTACAATCACATAGGATTCTGATACACCAACTCTCTATACTTCCTGAAACATGTACAATCACATAGGATTCTGATACACCAACTCTCTATACTTCCTGAAACATGTACAATCACATAGGATTCTGATACACCAACTCTCTATACTTCCTGAAACATGTACAATCACATAGGATTCTGATACACCAACTCTCTATACTTCCTGAAACATGTACAATCACATAGGATTCTGATACACCAACTCTCTATACTTCCTGAAACATGTACAATCACATAGGATTCTGATACACCAACTCTCTATACTTCCTGAAACATGTACAATCACATAGGATTCTGATACACCAACTCTCTATACTTCCTGAAACATGTACAATCACATAGGATTCTGATACACCAACTCTCTATACTTCCTGAAACATGTACAATCACATAGGATTCTGATACACCAACTCTCTATACTTCCTGAAACATGTACAATCACATAGGATTCTGATACACCAACTCTCTATACTTCCTGAAACATGTACATTCACATAGGATTCTGATACACCAACTCTCTATACTTCCTGAAACATGTACATTCACATAGCATTCTGATACACTAACTCTCTATACTTCCTGAAACATGTACATTCACATAGGATTCTGATACACCAACTCTCTATACTTCCTGAAACATGTACATTCACATAGGATTCTGATACAGCAACTCTCTATACTTCCTGAAACATGTACAATCACATAGGATTGTGTTGAGAGTTAGAGCAATGGCGCAATATCTTACTAAACCAAACTTCTTAGTGCCAAAAATTCAAGGCACAAGATTGGTCATCATAAGACTTTCAAGATGGATAACGCAATTCACGGTGTATGATCTGATTACAAATTGGCTTTTAACCCAAGAACATTGATCTAGTTTCTTGATTATCTTTAGGCTGATGTTATAGCCTGTCCAGGACCCTTGTCAGACATCACTGTCTTCAGAGGTCTCACTTCAAATTGATTTCAATATCGCATGGTTAATATAGAAGTGTCTCATTTTCAACATGATCAAAATTGTTTTGGGCACTGATATTGATTTTTGACTAGGCGGGGTGTTGTGATTGGTTTTGGGCACTGATATTGATTTTTGACTAGGCGGGGTGTTGTGATTGGTTTGGGTGCAGGAGTCTTCACACTGCACGTCCATCTTATTATGCAGGAATCCATCTTGTTTATATGGCTTTGGTCATGAAGCAGAATTACATGCTACATTGCACATTAACATCTTTTATTGTTGCATGAGCACATCTTCATGCTTCATTTGGCAAGTCTCTGTTAAGTGCAAGCTTGTTTTCTCAACATATTTTTTTTTGTTTACCATCGCTAGCTTGTTGAGTTTGAGAGTGCAAGTAACTTACCTTAGCTGTCACAAGGATATAAAAACCCACCCATCAAACAAACTGTGAAACAATAAAGTTTTATTAAAGGTTATTTAAAATGGCAAAGTGTTAATCTTATGTAACTATGACAGTGCTAATCCTTTGTAACTATGACAGTGTTAATCCTTTGTAACTATGACAGTGTTAATCCTATGTAACTATGACAGTGTTAATCCTTTGTAACTATGACAGTGCTAATCCTATGTAACTATGACAGTGCTAATCCTATATAACTATATGACAATGTTAATCCTATGTAACTATGACAGTGTTAATCCTATATAACTATGACAGTGTTAATCCTATATAACTATGACAGTGCTAATCCTATGTAACTATGACAGTGCTAATCCTATATAACTATGACAGTGTTAATCCTATATAACTATGACAGTGTTAATCCTATATAACTATGACAGTGTTAATCCTATTTAACTATGAGTGCTAATCCTTTGTAACTATGACAGTGCTAATCCTATGTAACTATGACAGTGTTAATCCTATATAACTATGACAGTGCTAATCCTATATAACTATGACAGTGTTAATCCTATATAACTATGACAGTGTTAATCCTATATAACTATGACAGTGTTAATCCTATGTAAATATGACAGTGTTAATCCTATGTAACTATGACAGTGCTAATCCTATATAACTATGACAGTGTTAATCCTATATAACTATGACAGTTTTAATCCTATATAACTATGACAGTGCTAATCCTATATAAATATGACAGTGCTAATCCTATGTAACTATGACAGTGCTAATCCTATATAACTATGACAGTGTTAATCCTATATAACTATGACAGTGCTAATCCTATATAACTATGACAGTGGTAATCCTATGTAACTATGACAGTGCTAATCCTATATAACTATGACAGTGGTAATCCTATATAACTATGACAGTGGTAATCCTATGTAACTATGACAGTGCTAATTGCTTAAAACTTGCTTAAATAGTTAATGCTAAGTTTGTTTTAAATACAAACTGATGAATCTTATTCCAAATCTCATTCCAATGATTATATGCAAAAAGTTAATTTTATTGAACATAAAGCATATAGGTTTTGCAATTTACAATAATCTCTAGCAGGCTAAAATATGAAAACGCTTTTTTGAGGAGAAATGTTAATATACACATGATCGTAATGGCTCAGTGAGATTCTGATTACTTCATATTAATCACAAGATATTATTTTAAACATTTGATATAATATGGAAATTGTTTGGTGTTTTTCAGCTTCCTGGTCCTCACTTCCAGCCCCAGAGCTGAAGCATGGCAGTAAAAGTCATTCGTCTGTGGTCCTCCACTGGGCGGGGCCGACCCACCCTAATGTTACCTACTACATACAGAGTCGGATCACAGACTTCAACAGTGACTGGGAGATTTACAACCAATCATCTCTACAACCTGGAGGTGACATCAGTATTACTGGCCTCCATCCTTACCTCACATACCAAGTAAGCACCACGTCCTTAAGTACATCATACTTTCAAAGTAGACACCACAATTTCACCTGTGAGTGGCAGCTACATTCAAACAGTAAGTCGTTTACGTGTAATCACCAGTGAATGTTTATTAGAGCATCAAAAATGAACTAATGACGGAGAAAGATATACAGAATGTCGGTATAACAAGGCATACACACTACACCAGACAGTATAACAAGGGGTACACACTACACCAGACAGTATAACAAGATATACACACTACACCAGACAGTAAAACAAGGGGTACACACTACACCAGACAGTATACCAAGACATACATACTACACCAGACAGTATAAGAAGGGGTACACACTACACCAGACAGTATACCAAGACATACATACTACACCAGACAGTATAAGAAGGGGTACACACTACACCAGACAGTATAACAAGGGATACACACTACACCAGACAGTATAACAAGATATACAAACTACACCAGACAAGTGGTACACACTACACCAGACAGTATAACAAGACATACATACTACACCAGACAGTATAACAAGGGGTACATACTACACCAGACAAGTGGTACACACTACACCAGACAGTATAACAAGGGGTACACACTATACCAGACAGTATAACAAGGCATACACTCTACACCAGACAGTATAACAAGACATACACACTACACCAGACGGTATAAAAAGGGGTACACACCACACCAGACAAGGCGTACACACTACACCAGACAGTATAACAAGGGGTACACACTACACCAGACAGTATAACAAAGGGTACACACTACACCAGACAGTATAACAAGGGGTACACACTACACCAGACAGTATAACAAGGGATACACACTACACCAGACAGTATAACAAGGAATACACACTACACCAGAGAGTATAACAAGGGGTACACACTACACCAGACAGTATAACAAGGGGTACACACTACCCCAGACAGTATAACAAGGGGTACACACCACACCAGACAGTATAACAAGACATACATACTACACCAGACAGTATAACAAGATATACACACTACACCAGACAGTATAACAAAGGGTACACACTACACCAGACAGTATAACAAGGGGGACACACTAAACCAAACAAGGCGTACACACTACACCAGACAGTATAACAAGGGGCACACACTACACCAGACAGTATAACAAGGGGTACACACTACACCAGACAGTATAACAAGGGGTACACACTAAACCAAACAAGGCGTACACACTACACCAGACAGTATAACAAGGGGTACACACTACAACAGACAGTATAACAAGGGGGACACACTACACCAGACAGTATAACAAGGGGTACATACTACACCAGACAGTATAACAAGGGGTACACACTACACCAGACAGTATAACAAGACATACATACTACACCAGACATTATAACAAGTGGTACATACTACACCAGACAGTATAACAAGGGGTACACACTATACCAGACAGTATAACAAGGGGTGCACACTACACCAGACAAGGGGTACACACTGGACCAGATAGAACGTGGTTTGTTAAGGTCATGATACGGACAAAACTAAGCTGCTCATCCATTCTCTCTAATAAGTTGATTGTTTTACTCCCTCCTGAGTTGGAGTGGCATTTCGTTTTGTTCCAAGGATGTGTTCACTGTCCTTTGAGCTGTGACAATTGTACAGTGCTGTAAATCATGGGGAGACTTCTTCAGCATCGCTGTCAACTTTCAGACCTTATTAAGAGGCTGAGACAAGGGAACGCTAGTGGGACCTATTAATTCTCATTAGTCCGATGCCACAGATGTGGTTTGCAGTGCTAGGACGTGCCACCTATACTGGCTAATTGTATGTTTTTGTCGTTACAACTCTATTGTCAAGTAAAGCATCAATCAATATTAGATGATAATCCTCTTGGTTGTTTACCGGGGAAAACACTAGGTGGAGCAACTGTTACAGCTTTCCTGTCTTCAAAAGGCCAGTCCACTCTATTACATTGTCCAATCATTGCTCATATGCAGCTGTATGAAGAAAAACATTTTTCAGCATCATTGATTGAGTAAAATAGTTAAATATTAGATAAGTATAGCACCCCCAGGAGCTGAGAAATAGTTTATGTATCCAAGACTGTCTTGGTTAGAGTTTCTAGTACATATATTTCTGGATATCAGGAGCAGATGATCAACATATACTTCCTTTTCAATGTAAATGATGAAAAGGATTTGTGATTGGTAGCATTTGTGGATCTGTCATACTTTCTTGAACCCAAACCTTCAGTATTGTTGAACAGAATATGCAGGTATGTCTTAGGTTGAAGTCAAGCCTACAGTCTTGTTTGGTAGAATGTGCAGGTCTAGTTTACTTTGTTGAAGCCAAGCTTCTGTCTTGTTGGGTAGAATGTGCAGGTCTGGTTTACTTTGTTGAAGCCAAGCTCCTGTCTTGTTCAGTGGCGTTTATGTAAGCTAACACTTCAGTCTCTAAAATTATAACATTCTAGCCTCTGCTTTGAGCAGTATATAAGCAGATTAATTAGTTTACCTTTTTTATTAAGTGCTATTTTTAAAAATGACCTATAAATCCACTGATAAACTGCTGAAATTTGACACTAGAAAAATCACATTTTAGAGACTGTTGGGTCTACATACATCTGTCTCATACTTTATTTTAACTAGTATTCAGTTTTATTTGGTAGCTTGTACATCTCTCCTATGTTGTAGAAGTCTTCTCACTAGTTAATACTATGATAGGAGTTACTGATGATCTTCATTGAGAGTTCCAGCATATCATTGTCTCTGGAACCTATCGTTGTGAATTGTCACACTCTGATGTGTCAGTGTCAGGAGCTTGTTGTGTGGTCCCAGGTCTGATGTGACAGTGTAAGGAGCTTGTTGTGTGGTCCCAGGTCTGCTGTGACAGTATAAGGAGCTTGTTGTGTTGTCCCAGGTCTGCTGTGACAGTGACAGGAGCTTGTTGTGTTGTCCCAGGTCTGCTGTGACAGTGTAAGGAGCTTGTTGTGTTGTCCCAGGTCTGCTGTGACAGTGTAAGGAGCTTGTTGTGTTGTCCCAGGTCTGCTGTGACAGTGTAAGGAGCTTGTTGTGTTGTCCCAGGTCTGCTGTGACAGTGTAAGGAGCTTGTTGTGTTGTCCCAGGTCTGCTGTGACAGTGTAAGGAGCTTGTTGTGTTGTCCCAGGTCTGCTGTGACAGTGTAAGGAGCTTGTTGTGTTGTCCCAGGTCTGCTGTGACAGTGTAAGGAGCTTGTTGTGTTGTCCCAGGTCTGCTGTGACAGTGTAAGGAGCTTGTTGTGTTGTCCCAGGTCTGCTGTGACAGTGTAAGGAGCTTGTTGTGTTGTCCCAGGTCTGCTGTGACAGTGTAAGGAGCTTGTTGTGTTGTCCCAGGTCTGCTGTGACAGTGTAAGGAGCTTGTTGTGTTGTCCCAGGTCTGCTGTGACAGTGTAAGGAGCTTGTTGTGTTGTCCCAGGTCTGCTGTGACAGTGTAAGGAGCTTGTTGTGTTGTCCCAGGTCTGCTGTGACAGTGTAAGGAGCTTGTTGTGTTGTCCCAGGTCTGCTGTGACAGTGTAAGGAGCTTGTTGTGTTGTCCCAGGTCTGCTGTGACAGTGTAAGGAGCTTGTTGTGTTGTCCCAGGTCTGCTGTGACAGTGTAAGGAGCTTGTTGTGTTGTCCCAGGTCTGCTGTGACAGTGTAAGGAGCTTGTTGTGTTGTCCCAGGTCTGCTGTGACAGTGTAAGGAGCTTGTTGTGTTGTCCCAGGTCTGCTGTGACAGTGTAAGGAGCTTGTTGTGTTGTCCCAGGTCTGCTGTGACAGTGTAAGGAGCTTGTTGTGTTGTCCCAGGTCTGCTGTGACAGTGTAAGGAGCTTGTTGTGTTGTCCCAGGTCTGCTGTGACAGTGTGAGAAGCTCTTTGTGTTGTCCCAGGTCTGCTGTGACAGTGTAAGGAGCTTGTTGTGTTGTCCCAGGTCTGCTGGGACAGTGTGAGGAGCTTGTTGTGTTGTCCCAGGTCTGCTGTGACAGTGTAAGGAGCTCATTGTGTTGTCCCAGGGCTGCTGGGACAGTGTAAGGAGCTTGTTGTGTTGTCACAGGTCTGCTGTGAGGCTGTAAGGAGCTTGTTGTGTTGTCTCAGGACTGCTGTGAAGCTGTAAGGAGCACATTGCGTTGTCTCAGGTCTGCTGTGATGCTTCAAGGAGCTTGTTGTGTTGTCCCAGGTCTGCTGTGAAAGTGTAAGGAGCTTGTTGTGTTGTCACAGGTCTGCTGTGACGCTGTAAGGAGCTTGTTGTGTTGTCTCAGGTCTGCTGTGAAGCTGTAAGGAGCACATTGTGTTGTCTCAGGTCTGCTGTGATGCTGCAAGGAGCTTGTTGTGTTGTCCCAGGTCTGCTGTGATGCTGGAAGGAGCTCATTGTGTTGTCCCAGGTCTGCTGTAACAGTGTAAGAAGCTCGTTGTGTTGTCTCAGGTCTGCTGTGACGCTGGAAGGAGCTCATTGTGTTGTCCCAGGTTTGCTGTGACAGTGTGCGAAGCTTGTTGTGTTGTCCCAGGTCTGCTGTGATGCTGGAAGGAGCTCATTGTTATGTTGTCCTAGGTCTGCTGGGACAGTGTAAGGAGCTTGTTGTGTTGTCCCAGGTCTGCTGTTACAGTGTAAGGAGCTTGTTGTGTTGTCTCAGGTCTGCTGTGACGCTGTAAGAAGCTTGTTGTGTACTGTCCCAGGTTTGCTGTGACGCTGTAAGGAGCTCGTTGTGTTGTCCCAGGTTTGCTGTGACAGTGTGAGAAGCTTGTTGTGTTGTCCCAGGTCTGCTGTGATGCTTGAAGGAGCTCATTGTTATGTTGTCCCAGGTCTGCTGGGACAGTGTAAGGAGCTTGTTGTGTTGTCCCAGGTCTGCTGTTACAGTGTAAGGAGCTTGTTGTGTTGTCTCAGGTCTGCTGTGACGCTGTAAGAAGCTTGTTGTGTACTGTCCCAGGTTTGCTGTGACGCTGTAAGGAGCTCGTTGTGTTGTCCCAGGTTTGCTGTGACAGTGTAAGGAGCTCTGTGTAAGGTTCCTGATACAGTAGTTCTAATCTGATAATTCCATTCATGTTAATAAGGACTAATTGGCCTGAAGCTTTACTAGGTTAACCCGAGGAAGTTTATTCTATTGTTACAGATAGATTTTATCCTTGCCGCTAGACAGAAATGCTAGCCTTCAAGATTACTCTGGTCTTGCTGGTCTATTAGCACTAATCTGTCGGCTGCCCTATACCTGTTTAGTATGCATGGAAAGTCCAGCCTAGCCAGTCCCCCCC
>NW_018403788.1:179781-220376 GCF_002113885.1 Mizuhopecten yessoensis | reverse complement strand
CACTCACTACTGCAAGTGTTACGTGTAAACAAATTCACTTATTACACACCCGTTTAGATAGCATCTCCAGTAGGACACACACGCAAGCAGGTCGTTCATGGAAGTAATGGCAGTAATGATTTACAGTGGTGGCATGTCTGTTGGGTAGGATTGGACTGGTGCAAAATTCTCCAAGCTTAGGCTGTAGTATCTTGTAAAATGTGATGTATATTTGGAAATAGCATGGCTAGGATCCATTTGAGGAGCCTGGCTGGGCAACCGTGTCCTTAGAATGTTTAAAGATTTCTCCACAGTACTTCCGAAATCATCACAACTATAGACATGAAATGTAGTTACATATACATTTACCTTTAGTGATAATTTTCAAAATAGAGAGATATTGACTTAAGTGCTTTTTTGAGGAGAGTTACTTGGGAGATCAATACAGTAAGATTCCATTATAGTCTGGAAAAGAAGTCCATCTTAACACAGGAAACAGTAATCCATCAAACCAGTTTATGTTCTTTAGCTAAGCTTAGCAGCTAATATGGGAATAAACAAGACATTTCAGGAAGAGAATTCCATTTACAAAAACTATATATACAAACTCCATTCAATTATTTTCTCTCAAATCAATGTTTTATAACCAAAGGTTAGGCTTAATCTGAGCTCCTGCCAAATTGCTATGGATGGAAATTGTCAATGCTTGGTTGGGGTAGCAGGTGATTTGTCAAGGGGAAACTTAGTTTGGGAACAACAGATGAGAGTTTTCTCTCAAGAAAGGAGGTTACTTCTTAGGGGATAACTGTAGATAGACACTTTCACATGTCGGAGGTAGCTATAGAGGTTACTTCTTAGGGGATAACTGTAGATAGACACTTTCACATGTGGAGGTAGCTATAGAGGTTACTTCTTAGACAGGGGATAACTGTAGATAGACACTTTCACATGTGGAGGTAGCTATAGAGGTTACTTCTTAGACAGGGGATAACTGTAGATAGACACTTTCACATGTCGGAGGTAGCTATAGAGGTTACTCCATAGACAGGGGATAACTGTAGATAGACACTTTCACATGTGGAGGTAGCTATAGAGGTTACTTCTTAGACAGGGGATAACTGTAGATAGACACTTTCACATGTCGGAGGTAGCTATAGAGGTTACTCCATAGACAGGGGATAACTGTAGATAGACACTTTCACATGTGGAGGTAGCTATAGAGGTTACTTCTTAGACAGGGGATAACTGTAGATAGACACTTTCACATGTCGGAGGTAGCTATAGAGGTTACTCCATAGACAGGGGATAACTGTAGATAGACACTTTCACATGTGGAGGTAGCTATAGAGGTTACTTCTTAGACAGGGGATAACTGTAGATAGACACTTTCACATGTCGGAGGTAGCTATAGAGGTTACTCCATAGACAGGGGATAACTGTAGATAGACACTTTCACATGTGGAGGTAGCTATAGAGGTTACTTCTTAGACAGGGGATAACTGTAGATAGACACTTTCACATGTCGGAGGTAGCTATAGAGGTTACTCCATAGACAGGGGATAACTGTAGATAGACACTTTCACATGTGGAGGTAGCTATAGAGGTTACTTCTTAGACAGGGGATAACTGTAGATAGACACTTTCACATGTCGGAGGTAGCTATAGAGGTTACTCCATAGACAGGGGATAACTGTAGATAGACACTTTCACATGTGGAGGTAGCTATAGAGGTTACTTCTTAGACAGGGGATAACTGTAGATAGACACTTTCACATGTCGGAGGTAGCTATAGAGGTTACTCCATAGACAGGGGATAACTGTAGATAGACACTTTCACATGTGGAGGTAGCTATAGAGGTTACTTCTTAGACAGGGGATAACTGTAGATAGACACTTTCACATGTCGGAGGTAGCTATAGAGGTTACTCCATAGACAGGGGATAACTGTAGATAGACACTTTCACATGTGGAGGTAGCTATAGAGGTTACTTCTTAGACAGGGGATAACTGTAGATAGACACTTTCACATGTCGGAGGTAGCTATAGAGGTTACTCCATAGACAGGGGATAACTGTAGATAGACACTTTCACATGTGGAGGTAGCTATAGAGGTTACTTCTTAGACAGGGGATAACTGTAGATAGACACTTTCACATGTCGGAGGTAGCTATAGAGGTTACTCCATAGACAGGGGATAACTGTAGATAGACACTTTCACATGTGGAGGTAGCTATAGAGGTTACTTCTTAGACAGGGGATAACTGTAGATAGACACTTTCACATGTCGGAGGTAGCTATAGAGGTTACTCCATAGACAGGGGATAACTGTAGATAGACACTTTCACATGTGGAGGTAGCTATAGAGGTTACTTCTTAGACAGGGGATAACTGTAGATAGACACTTTCACATGTCGGAGGTAGCTATAGAGGTTACTCCATAGACAGGGGATAACTGTAGATAGACACTTTCACATGTGGAGGTAGCTATAGAGGTTACTTCTTATGGGGTAACTGTAGATAGACACTTTCACATGTCGGAGGTAGCTATAGAGGTTACTCCATAGACAGGGGATAACTGTAGATAGACACTTTCACATGTGGAGGTAGCTATAGGGGTTACTTCATAGACAGGGGATATCTGTAGATAGACACTTTCACATGTGGAGGCAGCTATAGAGGTTACTTCTTAGACTCACATGTGGAGGTAGCTATAGGGGTTACTTCATAGACAGGCGATATCTGTAGATAGACACTTTCACATGTGGAGGCAGCTATAGAGGTTACTTCTTAGACTCACACGTGGAGGTAGCTATAGAGGTTACTTCATAGACAGGGGAAATCTGTAGATAGACCCTTTCACATGTGGAGGTAGCTATAGAGGTTACTTTATAGACAGGGGAAATCTGTAGATAGACACTTTCACATGTGGAGGCAGCTATAGAGGTTACTTCTTAGACAGGAGATAACTGTAGATAGACACTTTCACATGTCGGAGGTAGCTATAGAGGTTACTTCTTAGACTCACATGTGGAGGTAGCTATAGAGGTTACTTCATAGACAGGGGAAATCTGTAGATAGACACTTTCACATGTGGAGGTAGCTATAGAGGTTACTTCTTAGACAGGAGATAACTGTAGATAGACACTTTCACATGTCGGAGGTAGCTATAGGGGTTACTTCTTAGACTCACATGTGGAGGTAGCTATAGGGGTTACTTCATAGACAGGGGAAATCTGTAGATAGACCCTTTCACATGTGGAGGTAGCTATAGAGGTTACTTCATAGACAGGGGAAATCTGTAGATAGACACTTTCACATGTGGAGGTAGCTATAGAGGTTACTTCATAGACAGGAGATAACTGTAAATAGACACTTTCACATTTCAGAGGTAGCTATTCTCTTAAGACAGGTATTATTTCAAGAAAGATGGTCTCTCAGGAAAGTATGATATAAAGATATGTGTTCTCAGGAAAGACTGCTATTAAGAAAATCTCAAGAAAAACAGCTCTAAAGAAAGATGTTCAGCTGCAAGGGAAGATGTTTTCTAAAGAAATACAGCTATAAACAAAGGTGGATCCCAAGAAAAAAGCAGTGTATAAGAAATGTTCTCTTTTATGACAGATGACCAAAAACAAGTAAGGGATTAGTTAGTTCCAAATGGTAGACAGTCTTTCAAAAAGGCAGATGATCTTCTGATAACTTCACTCAGCAGGGATGACACAAGGTACAGAGGTACATAGTGCCTGGGTTATATCGGAACACTACCAGTGTAATGTTAGTGCCTGGGTTATATTGGAACACTACCAGTGTAATGTTAGTGCCTTGGTTATTTCCTACACTACCAGTGTAATGTTAGTGCCTGGTTTATATCGGAACACTACCAGTGTAATGTTAGTGCCTGGGTTATTTCCGTCTCATCAACAACACTAAATTGTGAGGCCACAGCCACTAACACCTGAGGTGATTTCCACAGGTTCCATTGTGAGCCCAGAGCCACTACAACCTGAGGTGATTTCCACAGGTCCCATTGTGAGCCCACAGCCACTAAAACCTGAGGTGATTTCCACAGGTCCCATTGTGAGCCCACAGCCACTTCAACCTGAGGTGATTTACACAGGTTCCATTGTGAGCCCACAGCCACTAAAACCTGAGGTGATTTCCACAGGTCCCATTGTGAGCCCACAGCCACTATAACCTGAGGTGATTTCCACAGGTTCCATTGTGAGCCCACAGCCACTATAACTTGAGGTGATTTGCACAGGTTCCATTGTGAGCCCACAGCCACTATAACCTGAGTTGATTTCCTCAGGTTCCATTGTGAGCCCACAGCCACTAAAATCTGAGGTGATTTCCACAGGTTCCTTTGGGAGCCCAAAGCCACTAAAACCTGAGGTGATTTACACAGGTTCCATTGTGAGCCCCCAGCCACTATAACCTGTGGTGATTTCCACAGGTTCCGTTGTGAGCCCACAGCCACTAACACCTGAGGTTATTTACACAGGTTCCATTGTGAGCCCCCAGCCACTATAACCTGTGGTGATTTCCACAGGTTCCATTGTGAGCCCACAGCCACTATAACTTGAGGTGATTTACACAGGTTCCATTGTGAGCCCACAGCCACTAACACCTGAGGTGATTTACACAGGTTCCATTGTGAGCCCACAGCTACTAAAATCTGAGGTGATTTCCACAGGTTCCATTGTGACCCCACAGCCACTAAAACCTGAGGTGATTTCCACAGGTTCCATTGCGAGCCCACAGCCCCTAAATCCTGAGGTGATTTCCCCAGGTTCCTTGGTGAGCCCACAGCCACTAACACCTGAGGTGATTTACACAGGTTCCATTGTGAGCCCAAAGCCACTAAAACCTGAGTTGATTTCCACAGGTTCCTTTGTGAGCCCACAGCCACTATAACCTGAGGTGATTTCCACAGGTTCCATTGTGAGCCCACAGCCACTAAAACCTGAGTTGATTTCCACAGGTTCCATTGCGAGCCCACAGCCACTAAAACCTGAGGTGATTTCCACAGGTTCCAGACCCCCTATCTTCCTGTCTGAATAGTCCATCACCTTAGTTTGCTTCTCCTCAAACTGGATTGTTTGAACACCGGTCACATGACTAAAGATTGATTACAAGGCGATTCGGTTAAACTGGTATTGATGTGGTATGACAACATTGTGGTCTCCTGCCGTCAATCAGCCCTCACCTCTACCAGTTCATTGTCATGGCAACACAATTAATTGGATGGAGAAAACAACTTTTGGAAACATTATTTATATGGGTGATTTTATGTTAAAGGGACTTTACGGAATCCTTGTCCCGTAAATCATAAACTGGTGCCCTCATTCTGATTTAAACCACTGTAGTTTAGATTTCAACAGAATCGTTTCATTTAATTAACTGAGGTATCAGTTACATTTTTAAATTAGTTTAAGAAAATTGCTTAAAACAAGACTTCTTAATTGAAATAGATATCATTTCGCTTTCAGAATAATAACTCTGTTTTAAATTAGTGGAATTATCGATGACAACTCCGTTCTCAGAAATCTTTCGTTGCCTTAACACTTTCACCACTGTAGACCATAATGGACTCATCCAGATCAATGCATGGTAGATTCTACTAAAGTTACATAGGGGTGAAAGGGTTAAGCTTGTTTTTAAAGTCAATTCACTAAAGTGGTTAAAATAATTGTAGCACTAGGTCTGGTTGATACATTATGTAATACCATTCACAGACAATCCTGCTGAAGTCCTGATTTGATGCTGCAAGAAATCTGAAGAAAATTATTTCCATCCCATACCACCTCATAGAGCAATTGAAACAACTGAAACATTCAATGTGTTTCTGCATGAACCATATAAAGCACTTGTCATCCTTTTCCAGATATTTCCTCCATAATTTTCAATGGCAATCTGTAAGACTTGGAAATATTACCTCCACAGCATACCAATGTCATTTTACCTCCACAGCATACCAATGTCATTTTACCTTCACAGCATACAAATGTCATTTTACCCCCACAGCATACCAATGTCATTTTACACCCACAGCATACCAATGTCATTTTACCTCCACAGCATACCAATGTCATTTTACCCCCACAGCATACCAATGTCATTTTACCCCCACAGCATACCAATGTCATTTTACCTCCACAGCATACCAATGTCATTTTACCCCCACAGCATACCAATGTCATTTTACCCCCACAGCATACCAATGTCATTTTACCTCCACAGCATACCAATGTCATTTTACCCCCACAGCATACCAATGTCATTTTACCCCCACAGCATACCAATGTCATTTTACCTCCACAGCATACCAATGTCATTTTACCTCCACAGCATACCAATGTCATTTTACCCCCACAGCATACCAATGTCATTTTACCTCCACAGCATACCAATGTCATTTTACCTCCACAGCATACCAATGTCATTTTACCCCCACAGCATACCAATGTCATTTTACCTCCACAGCATACCAATGTCATTTTACCTCCACAGCATACCAATGTCATTTTACCCCCACAGCATACCAATGTCATTTTACCTCCACAGCATACCAATGTCATTTTACCTCCACAGCATACCAATGTCATTTTACCTCCACAGCATACCAATGTCATTTTACCTCCACAGCATACCAATGTCATTTTACCTCCACAGCATACCAATGTCATTTTACCTCCACAGCATACCAATGTCATTTTACCTCCACAGCATACCAATGTCATTTTACCTCCACAGCATACCAATGTCATTTTACCTCCACAGCATACCAATGTCATTTTACCTCCACAGCATACCAATGTCATTTTACCTCCACAGCATACCAATGTCATTTTACCTCCACAGCATACCAATGTCATTTTACCTCCACAGCATACCAATGTCATTTTACCTCCACAGCATACCAATGTCATTTTACCTCCACAGCATACCAATGTCATTTTACCTCCACAGCATACCAATGTCATTTTACCTCCACAGCATACCAATGTCATTTTACCTCCACAGCATACCAATGTCATTTTACCTCCACAGCATACAAATGTCATTTTACCCCCACAGCATACCAATGTCATTTTACCTCCACAGCATACCAATGTCATTTTACCCCCACAGCATACCAATGTCTTTTTACATCCACAGCATACCAATGTCATTTTACCTCCAGAGCATACCAATTTCATTTTTAAAGTTAGATTTCTGACTTCACTTGCTGGTGTTTTGGAGAAAGGACTGGGATATTGAGAATGGGAGATCTGTACTGACATTGGTGATTTAGCTGTTAAGTGGAACAGACTGGGTTATATGGGGCCATACAATACATATGTGTGATTATATATGATAACATTTGTGTTTACATATCATTACATGTGTGTTTACATATCATTACATGTGTGTTTACACATCACTACATATGTGTTTACATATCATTACATGTGTGTTTACATATCATTACATGTGTGTGTTTACATATCACTACATATGTGTTTACATATCATTACATATGTGATTACATATAATTACATGTGTGTTTACACATCACTACATATGTGTTTACATATCATTACATGTGTGTTTACATATCACAATGTGCGTGTGTTTGCATATCATTACATGTGTTTTTACATATCATTACATATGTCTGTTTACATATGTGTGATAGTATATCATTGTGGTTATGTCTCATTACATATTCGATTGACAGAAAATAAGTGACAACATGATGAATACTTATATGACCCACCACGGCCCATTTATGGAAAATTGATTACATTTACTGAAGGAAGGACTCAATAGTTTTCTCCCTCTCCCTGAACAAATTTATCTTTGCAAATTCCAATGGAACTAATTACATTTGTGCATGCTTCTGGACATTGCTATTGATTTTGTTTTCTTTTTCATATTAATTCCTCTTAAAAATTACATAGTGTCAGTTTGTTTACAGAATCTTTGTTGGTGATAATTTTATTTCATTGCCTGGAGGTGTGGTGTGTGTGTATCTCTAACGAGGTTAGTGTGAGAGGGTGTGTGTGTGTGTATCTCTAACGAGGTTAGTGTGAGAGTGTGTGTGTTTGTGTGTGTGTGTGTGTGTGTGTGTATCTCTGACAAGGTTATTTGGAGGTGTGTGTGTGTATCTCTGACAAGGTTAGTCGGAAAGTTTGTGTGTGTGTGTCTGACGAGGTTAGTCAGAGGTGTGTGTGGTTGTCTCTTACGAGGTTAAGTGGAGAGGGTGTGTGTGTGTCTCTGATAAGGTTAGTCGGAAAGGTTGTGTGTGTGTGTCTGACGAGGTTAGTCAGAGGTGTGTGTGGTTGTCTCTTATAAGGTTAGTCGGAGAGGGTGTGTGTGTGTCTCTGACTAGGTTATGCCGGGGTGTGTGTGCATCTCTGACAAGTGTTAGTCGGAGAGGGTGTGTGTGTGTCTCTGACTAGGTTATGCAGAGGTGTGTGTGTGCATCTCTGACTAGGTTATGCGGAGGTGTGTGTGTGCATCTCTGACAAGGTTAGTCGGAGAGGGTGTGTGAATGTATCTCTGACGAGGTTAGTCGGATAGGGTGTGTGTGTGTATCTCTGACGAGGGTTAGTCGGAGAGGGGGTGTGTGTGTGTATCTCTGACGAGGTTAGTCGGAGAGGGTGTGTGTGTGTCTCTGACTAGGTTATGCGGAGGTGTGTGTGTATCTCTGACAAGGGTTAGTGGGAGAGGATGTGTGTGTGTCTCTGACTAGGTTAACTGGGTTATGCAGAGGTGTGTGTGTGCATCTCTGACTAGGTTATGCGGAGGTGTGTGTGTGCATCTCTGACAAGGTAAGTCGGAGAGGGTGTGTGAATGTATCTCTGACGAGGTTAGTCGGATAGGGTGTGTGTATCTCTGACGAGGGTTAGTCGGAGAGGGTGTGTGTGTGTGTATCTCTGACGAGGTTAGTCAGAGAGGGTGTGAGTGTGTATCTCTGAAGAGGTTAGTCGGAGAGGGTGTGTGTGTATCTCTGAAGAGGTTAGTCGAAGAGGGTGTGTGTGTATCTCTGATGAGGTTAGTCGGAAAGGGTGTGTGTGTGTTTCTGATGAGGTTATTTGGAGGTGTGTGTGTGTTTCTGACAAGGTTAGTCGGAGAGGGTGTGTGTGTGTTTCTGACGAGGTTAGTCGGAGAGGGTGTGTGTGTGTCCCTGACTAGGTTATGCGGAGGTGTGTGTGTGTGTCTCTGACAAGGGTTAGTTGTAGTGGGTGTGTGGGTGTATCTCCGACGAGGTTTTTTGGATGGTGTGTGTGTACATCTCTGACGAGGTCATGCGGAGGTGTGTGTGGTTGTCTCTTACAAGGTGTAGTGTGCGGGGAGGGGCAAGGGGGTGGGGGTGAGTGAGGGTTGACTCTTAGAAGCGAAGGTTAAATATTTGTCTAGTTCAATACAGGCCAAGTCTGGGAACAAGTACATTCATTCACAGATATCTTACATTTACAATCATGAAATGAATATATAATATTTATCTTTGTAAAATGTTACAATATGTAATTTTTGTCTATTTTAATTAATTTTTAAAAACATTTAATGAGAGCATGGATGTGTTGTATAGAACTGTAGGTTTTCTGACAGCTTGGTTAGGTTTGACTGTATTACTTGTATCTTTTCTGTTTTCAGTTCAAAATTTTACTTGTGATTACTCCAGCTCACATGAAAGCTACCCCAGAGTCTGAGAAAATCACAACAAGTCCATTTGGAGGTAAGATATTTGTGAAACAACCTTGTCATGCTTTTTGCCTTGCAAATGCAGCCCATCCTTCCCTTGCCATGACCACAGTGTCATTAAAGGTTGGAATGAATCACATTGACAACAGGATTTAGATTGGAATATCATATCCTATCTGTTAGATCATATGACCAGTCTATGACAGCGCTGGAGGAGATACATGCTCTTTTGTGACTATATTTGGTTAAAAAAAACACTTTTCAATCTGATGTTACTTGTAGGCTTTGTGAGTTTTTACATGACAATAGAAGTTACATCATAAAATATTGTGTTCCAAAGTAAAGATGTCATTTTAAGGCTTTTAGCTTTTATGATAGATGCTGTGTCAACATGTCAAAATCAACAGAAGTGCTTGACAGATGATGTGGTTCTGGAGGATTGGTATAACAGTTGTATAGCTACTCTGATGTTACTTTGACAACTAATGGTGTTACCATGACAACTAGTGGTGACTGATGTTACTTTGACAAATATGGTGTTACCATGACAACAAATGGTGACTGATGTTACTTTGACAACTAATGGTAATGGTGTTACCATGACAACTAGTGGTGCTGTGTTAGTGGTGACTGATGTTACTTTGGCAACTAATGGTGTTACCATGACAACTAGTGGTGACTGATGTTACGTTGACAAATATGGTGTTACCATGACAACAAATGGGGACTGATGTTACTTTGACAACTAATGGTAATGGTGTTACCATGACAACTAGTGGTGCTGTGTTAGTGGTGACTGATGTCAATATGACAACTAGTGGTGTTACCATGACAACTAGTGGTGCTGTGTTAGTGGTGACTGATGTTACTATGACCACTAGTGGTGTTACCCTGACAACTAGTGGTGCTGTGTAAGTTATGCCAGATGTCACTATGACAACTAGTGGTGTTACCCTGACAACTAATGGTGATGTGTTAGTGGTGACTGATGTTACTTTGACAACTAATGGTGTTACCATGACAACTAGTGGTGCTGTGTTAGTGGTGACTGATGTTACTATGACCAGTAGTGGTGTTACCCTGACAACTAGTGGTGATGTGTTAGTGGTGACTTATGTTACCCTGACAACTAGAGGTGATATGTTAGTGGTGACTTATGTTACCTTGACAACTAGTGATGATGTGTTAGTGGTGACCTATGTTACCCTGACAACTAGTGGTGATGTGTTAGTGGTGACTTATGTTACCTTGACAACTAGTGATGATGTGTTAGTGGTGACTAATGTTACCTTGACAACTAGTGATGATGTGTTAGTGGTGACTTATGTTACCCTGACAACTAGTGATTCTGTGTTATTGGTGACTGATGTTACCCTGACAACTAGTGATGATGTGTTAGTGGTGACTTATGTTACCCTGACAACAAGTGGTGATGTGTTAGTGGTGACTGATGTTACCCTGACAACTAGTGATGATGTGTTAGTGGAGACTGATGTTACCCTGACAACTAGTGGTGATGTGTTAGTGGTGACTGATATTACCCTGACAACTAATGGTGATGTGTTTGTGGTGACTGATGTTACCCTGACAACTAGTGATGATGTGTTAGTGGTAACTTATGTTTCCCTGACAACTAGTGGTGATGTGTTAGTGGTGACTGATGTTACCCTGACAACTAATGGTGATGTGTTTGTGGTGACTGATGTTACCCTGACAACTAAAGGTGATGTGTTAGTGGTGACTGATGTTACCCTGACAACTAGTGGTGATGTGTTAATGGTGACTGATGTTACCCTGACAACTAGTGATGATTTGTTAGTGGTAACTTATGTTTCCCTGACAACTAGTGGTGATGTGTTAGTGGTGACTTATGCTACCCTGAAAACTAGTGGTGATGTGTTAGTGGAGACTGATGTTACCCTGACAACTAATGGTGATGTGTTTGTTGTGACTGATGTTACCCTGACAACTAAAGGTGATGTGTTAGTGGTGACTGACGTTGCCCTGACAACTAGTGGTGATGTGTTAGTGGTGACTGATGTTACCCTGAAAACTAATGGTGATGTGTTAGTGGTGACTTATGTTATCCTGACAACTAGTGGTGATATGTTAGTGGTGACGTATGTTATCCTGACAACTAATGGTGATGTGTTTGTGGTGACTGATGTTACCCTGACAACTAAAGGAGATGTGTTAGTGGTGACTGATGTTACCCTGACAACCAGTGGTGATGTGTTAGTGGTGACTTATGTTACCCTGACAACTAGTGATTCTGTGTTATTGGTGACTGATGTTACCCTGACAACTAGTGATGATTTGTTAGTGGTAACTTATGTTTCCCTGACAACTAGTGGTGATGTGTTAGTGGTGACTTATGTTACCTTGACAACTAACGGTGATGTGTTAGTGGTGACTGATGTTACCCTGAAAACTAATGGTGATGTGTTAGTGGTGACTTATGTTATCCTGACAACTAATGGTGATGTGGTTGTGGTGACTTATGTTACCCTGACAACTAATGTTGATGTGTTAGTGGTGACTGATGTTACCCTGACAACCAGTGGTGATGTGTTAGTGGTGACTTATGTTACCCTGACAACTAGTGATTCTGTGTTATTGGTGACTGATGTTACCCTGACAACTAGTGATGATTTGTTAGTGGTAACTTATGTTTCCCTGACAACTAGTGGTGATGTGTTAGTGGTGACTGATGTTACCCTGAAAACTAATGGTGATGTGTTAGTGGTGACTTATGTTATCCTGACAACTAATGGTGATGTGTGTGTGGTGACTTATGTTACCCTGACAACTAATGTTGATGTGTTTGTGGTGACTTATGTTACCCTGACAACTAATTGGGATGTGTTAGTGGTGACTGATGTTACCCTGACAGCTAGTGGTGATGTGTTAGTGGTGACTGATGTTACCCTGAAAACTAATGGTGATGTGTTAGTGGTGACTTATGTTATCCTGACAACTAATGGTGATATGTTAGTGGGGACTTATGTTACCTTGACAACTAACGGTGATGTGTTAGTGGTGACTGATGTTACCCTGACAACTAGTTGTGATGTGTTAGTGGTGACTGATGTTACCCTGACAGCTAGTGGTGATGTGTTAGTGGTGACTGATGTTACCCTGACAACCAGTGGTGATGTGTTAGTGGTGACTTATGTTACCCTGACAACTAGTGGTGATGTGTTAGTGGTGACTGATGTTACCCTGACAACTAGTTGTGATATGTTAGTGGTGACTTATGTTACCCTGACAACTAGTGTTGCTGTGTCACTGATGACTGATACTTCAACCTAGAAACCTGACAAGTACCCAGCAGTAATCCAACACACCTCCACAGACATACAAGATTTAATTCAAAATGTCAATTATAGATATATAGCTGGAATCCATTCTGAATTATTCATTATATGAACAAAAAAACAAGATTGAAAGCCTGAATGCGAGCTACTTGGATGTCTTTGTATATCCATGCCTTATGTCCACCTCAATTATTTTTTTCAAAATTGTTTTCTGAGATGTATGCCCTTAAGATAATCTCTGTGAATAAACATCTTTCTTAAAGTATTGGAATTTCCTGTCATCTGAAAAATGTTGCCAACTAACGTGGTCACATGCCTGAGGAATATTCAGTCCAATTATGTAGAGCTGTTCAAAGTGCCTCAGTAAGAAAGGTAGCTCCAAGTTCTGTGAGTGGAAATACAAAACTGTGAATACAAATCTGGGACACAATATCCTGTCTCAGCCTCACAGATGTATTTGTCTTATATTTGTCACAGATTGCTGTGTTTTTTGGTAAAGTTTTGATATTCTGGTAATCAACAGTTGTTTGAGAAATTCACAGACACAGTAGGAACGGGAGCTTTATCAAGATTGATGTCAACAGTCACTTTCCTAAGTATTTTTGTCAAGATAAGGGAACCTAGCCCTTCCTCATCCTGAAGGTTGCCTCAACAAAATACAAACCTCACACAGCAATCTCTTCAACTCACAAAACAAAAAATCAAAGTGTGTCATTAGGTTTTTATGTCCAATTAAACAAGTCGTTTGTCAGAACTTGTGTGAAGGTGCTGCTCAAAGCCAGACAGCTCAGACACTTGTCTGTCATGGTCAGATCATGCTTACTTTCATGGTGTGAGACTTGACCAGTCTTTCATGGTAAAATCATGCTAACTTCCATGGTGTGAGACTTGACCAGTCTGAAAGGGTGACCCATGCTAGTTATGGCCCGTACTGTACTCGACACACTTTATCTATAATCACACTTAAACAGAAAAAGCATTGCTGTTTTCCCATAAGTGACATACGCAGAATACTGTGTGTGTCACCGACTGATGGCCAGGTCAGACAGCTCCACAATCAAGATGAGTTTTCTGTAATGTTTAAGTACTGTGATGCATCGATGTCAATAGGACTATCTGATTGGACAAGACAGGGTTGGCTGTGTCCCAGAGGGTGTTTTGTCATTTGGCCTTGCCTTATTTGAACTAACGGCTTACAACATCGCCAGAAAGATGTCCACCACTGACACATCAGAGTAATTTTACAAGGGACATCAATTGAAGCGTTTTCTAAAAGACAACATAATTCTGGCACATCTAACAAGAAAAGGATTAATTTCTTGCAACAGATAAAAAGAGGAACCTTTTTTTTCTGTAAACATTTGAGGGGAGTGGGGATATGACTCCCTGCAACATAAATTACCTGTCTTTCGAAATACATGATTGAGGGACAGTCAGTAGAAAGATTGATTTGTCAGAATGAGAGACAAGACGCCTCTTCATGTCTGTCCCTGGCCCTTCCTCATCCCACAGTGACAGGCAGCAAAGCCCCCATCCCCCACACACACCGAGCAGACAGGCACCGCTACTTACTGTCCCCATAGATCTCCAGCATAAGACAGATACTAAACACTTTGTCTGGAGACAGGCTGCCATTAGCAGGCTACATGATACATTAACAGTATTTCCCTGTTTATAATTCTTTATTTGATCCTGCCTCAGGATTACAAAAACTTCCTTGTTAAGTAGGAAATGGCTTGAACCTCAGCAGAAATGAATAAAAAAGGAGAAGAAAATATGTAGTTTTGGACAAAATGGTGATCACCAGCTGCCTACCAGCTAGATGTCCACTACCGATGATGCCAAGTTCATTAGTTCCTTATTGGCTATAACACCAGTTGAAATATGTTACCAGACTACATCAGTGACCATCACGTCATGAGGAAATATTATTGTCAGGTTAACTTTGTCAGTCTTCATCACTATAACAAGATTTAAATAATCTATAATAGGTTTTATCTTTTTCTTCCTATGACAAAATATTAAGTCATGAATAATAACATAACAAAAACAAGGAGGTCTGTGATAGTGAAACCATCAGAGACTGTCATCAGATATTGCTCAAGCTGATCTGATTCTTGAAAATCCTTTGAAGGAAACATGGTTTTCTAAATTTTGAATCTCAATTATTTAAGTGAAAAACATCTTGGAAATTTATGAGATTTCTATAGGACCCTATTAAACAGTGTTAGCAAGAACGAAGTTATATTGAAGGAGGCAGTAGATCCCCAGTCCCTGAGGAGCTACCAAACTGATACAAACAAGCATGTTGTGTAAGCTAGCTTCCTTATCCACTGATAGATGGATAATTCTCATCCTAATCAAAACAAATGAGGTTTACAAGCCTGCCTTCCAGCATCTGAAACAGGAACCTCTGCTTCTGGAATCTCGAACTTCTTTGCTTTTATTGGAAAAACTTTTCCAACTGTAATTGTTTGTGGAATGAGTAGAAGATAGATGGGCACTAGGATTTAGCTCATTACAGAAGTGTTGGTAAAGTACATGTTGGTGCTGTCCCCTCTGTACTACTGCTGAGGGCACAGGTTAATGCTACATTAGCAGGCTGACTACAGTGGAGAAGGCCTGGAGGCCAGGCTGTAGTGATGCTGATAAGTAGTTTGAGTAACATGTCCAAAGTCAGATTTTAGGGATAAAGTACATAACAAATGAGTAAACATCACATATATTAGGTTTGTGTATCATCATTTAATGCTCTGTATCTCTCTGCTACTGTAGTAGGTGCCATTTACTACATTTGTCTGGAGCATTCTTTTAGCCCTAGAATATAAACATTTACTACTTCCCACATTCATATTGTTTTGAGTTGTATTTAACAAAAAAAATCTGTAGGAATACTAATGAGGAACACATTCCACACTTATTTGGGTACTCCTATTTTCCACACTTATTGCCGTACTCCTATTTTCCACACTTATTTGGGTACTCCTATTTTCCACACTTATTGCCGTACTCCTATTTCCCACACTTATTGCCGTACTCCTATTTTCCACACTTATTGCCGTACTCCTATTGATTGTTTCACACCAGATTCTCTAGGTGTACAATCTGTCATATCCTTCATTTCATGAACATGTGTTTTTGCAATTTCGATGTAATTACTGAATTGACATTATGACAATTCCTTTTAGTATAATAGTAAAATGTATTTTCATCTTGAATTAGAATAGGAAAACCACAAATGATACAAAGACATATGCAGTACAGTTATTTATTACCAGCAAAATCATCCAATGTATAAGCTGTTATACCCTGTTTGGTGAAGTGTGTTGTCAGACAACTATTATACCCTGTTAGGTGTAGTGTGTTGTCAGACAGCTGTTATCCCCTGTTAGGTATAGCGTGTTGTCAGACAGCTTTTATACCCTGTTAGGTGGAGTGTGTTGTCAGACAGCTGTTATACCCTGTTAGATGTAGTGACTGTTGTCAGACAGCTATTATACCCTGTTAGGTGTAGTGTGTTGTCAGACAGCTATTATACCCTGTTAGGTGTAGTGTGTTGACAGACAGCTGTTATATCCTGTTAGGTGTAGTGTGTTGTCAGACAGCTGTTATACCCTGTTAGGTGTAGTGACTATTGTCAGACAGCTATTATACCCTGTTAGGTGTAGTGTGTTGTCAAACAGCTGTTATACCCTGTTAGGTGTAGCGTGTTGTCATACAGCTGTTATACCCTGTTAGGTGTAGTTTGTTGTCAGACAGCTGTTATACCCTGTTCGGTGTAGCGTGTTGTCATACAGCTGTTATACCCTGTTCGGTGTAGCGTGTTGTCATACAGCTGTTATACCCTGTTAGGTGTAGTGTGTTGTGAGACAGCTGTTATACGCTGTTAGGTGTAGCGTGTTGTCATACAGCTGTTATACCCTGTTAGGTGTAGTGCCTATTGTCAGACAGCTATTATACCCTGTTAGGTGAAGTGTGTTGTCAGACAGCTGTTATACCCTGTTAAGTGTAGTGTGTTGTCAGACAGCTGTTATACCCTGTTAGGTGTAGTGTGTTGTCAGACAACTGTAGTTAATATCCAGTGTTTCATAAAATGTGATCTTTACTGTGTTGGAATTTCAATTTTGATATTGTGTTTGATTTATAGCTCCTTCTTCACCCCCGTATATCCTGGATGTGTCAGCGCCGACCCCCTCTGTCATCACCATCTCATGGAAACCACCCATCTTTACCAATGGTCCAATTCTTGGCTACCGTTTGAATCTTGATCCTGTGAACCATCCTAGCCTGCATCAGGTGAATCGTGAGGTACCTGGCAACATGACGTCATGGACGCTACAGCAGTTGCAGTCATCACAGTTGTATTACATCACTGTATCCGCATGGAACAGTGACGGGGAGGGGCCTGCCGACTCGGCCAATATCACCACACCAAACGCTGGCAACCGTGAGTAACTTCCAAAAGTTTGTGCTGTGGACATTTTCTATTACGTCACAAATTGATTGTAATTTCATTGATACAACTAAGGAAATATGTTGACGGGAGTTTATCAAATTAAACAGTTTTATGTAGTGTAAATGAGACTATCAAACTAAACAATTTAGACAATCCTATTTTCCAGTCCGACTTTTAGGAGTTGTATTCTATGAGGAGGGCCACTTCAGCTGAAGTAAAGGTGACTAAACTCCACTAAATCAGGTCTAAAGACTTACTTTTGGCAATACTCAGGCAATAGCAATGTGGCATAATTACTTCAAGATTATTGATTGTTGTCCATGTTTGACAAGGAACATCATTTTATGTTCAGCTTTGTGTTTCTTTCGTCATTACCTTCAGGGTCATGATTCTGTTTCTGTTGCATAGCCTTCAGCATTGAGGATGTGGGAGTATTTTTTTGTTGTTGTTGTGATGAATGGAAAATATCGCTATTGATTGTGATGATGTGATATCAGGCTGTGTCAGTTCTGGAATATAAAAGTTGAAAATGGTTTTTGGTGACATCTCAAGCTAGAGTATTGCAACGTGTTGATGAATTTGTACAAACATTAATGTTTCAGACCACTGTCCTGAAATACTCGCCCCAGACCCTGTACTGAAATACTTGTCCCAGACCCTGTACTGAAATACTCACCCCAGACACTGTACTGAAATACTTGTCCCAGACCCTGTACTGAAATACCTGCCCTAGACCCTGCACTTAAATACTCACCCCAGACACTGAACTGAAATACTTGTCCCAGACCCTGTACTGAAATACTCGTCCCAGACCCTGTACTGAAATACCTGCCCCAGACACTGTACTGAAATACTCGCCCCAGACCCTGTACTGAAATACTTGTCCCAGACCCTGTACTGAAATACCTGCCCTAGACCCTGCACTTAAATACTCACCCCAGACACTGTGCTGAAATACCTGCCCCAGACACTGTACTGAAATACTCACCCCAGACCCCTGTACTGAAATACTCGCCCCAGACCCTGTACTGAAATACTCGCCCCCAGACACTGTACTGAAATACTTGTCCCAGACCCTGTACTGAAATACTCGTCCCAGACCCTGTACTGAAATACCTGCCCCAGACACTGTACTGAAATACTCGCCCCAGACCCTGTACTGAAATACTTGTCCCAGACCCTGTACTGAAATACCTGCCCTAGACCCTGCACTTAAATACTCGCCCCAGACCCTGTACTGAAATACTTGTCCCAGACCCTGTACTGAAATACCTGCCCTAGACCCTGCACTTAAATACTCACCCCAGACACTGAACTGAAATACTTGTCCCAGACCCTGTACTGAAATACTTACCCATCACACTGCATTGAAATACTCGTCCCAGACCCTGTACTGAAATACCTGCCCCAGACACTGTACTGAAATACCTGCCCCAGACCCTGTACTGAAATACCTGCCCTAGACCCTGCACTTAAATACTCGTCCCAGACCCTGTACTGAAATACTTGTCCCAGACCCTGTACTGAAATACCTGCCCTAGACCCTGCACTTAAATACTCACCCCAGACACTGTGCTGAAATACCTGCCCCAGACACTGTACTGAAATACTTGCCCCAGACCCTGTACTGAAATACCTGCCCTAGACTCTGCCCTTAAATACTCGCCCCAGACCCTGTACTGAAATGCCTGCCCCAAATGTACTGAAGCTGACAGTGACCTGAAATAAGGAAGTTGTGTACATGTATTGACCATGTTCCCGACCTTGACCTGATATATTTGAAGGTACAAACTGACACATTCCTGACAGGTATATAAGAAGGGTTTATTTTGAGATATTTCCCCCATTTTAAACTTGCAGAAGGAAGGGCCTATCACTTGTAAAGTAAAATAAAGAATATTCTATTTTTTCCTTTGAGTTTTGATTGAGGATGCCTGTCTTCTTAATTTTGCCTCGGATAAAAGTTAATCTGACTGGGCTAGGGAATAACTACTGATCTGGTAGCTTAGTTTTTTGTTTATTTCATTTCATCTTTGTTATTTATTCATTGATATTCTACAAGGTATTGGTTTCTTTTCAGAAATGATCTATGAAAAACTTTTTTTTTGCAGGTAAAAAAAGTTTCAAATTCATAGTTACAGTTTTGAGCAGCGGTATGGGAATATGTTGACCCTATTTACCATAAGGAACTTATCTGTTATAACCCTGATTTTTCCCTGGGTGATTGTAAATGGTTGTGACCTGTTGTTCTGACCTGGTGGTACTGTACGTGGAGGTATAGGGAAGGCCAACGCTGTAACATAATAATTGGCGTACAATGCGACACAGGATGGGCCCATCCTAATGTATGGAAATGCCATCAAATCTGTTTTATTCCAGTAAGGAGATAAAACTGGCAATAAGACCTAGATTACCATAAACGCTGAAGGGGGAGATAGCAAAGCCTGTTTTATAGTTGATCTATCCCTAATATGGAGCATAAAAATTTGTCTCCAGTTATTCAGAAGTGATTCAGTTAATTGTCCTGTAATTTATTTGTATCGTTGATTTCCATTTGAAAACTGTTTGGAGATTTGCGTAGTGATTTGGCTGGCCATAATCAATCTGATGTGAGTTTTACTGCCTCCATTACCAACCATCATACATGAGAGAGGACGTAGGCAATGTCAGACTTCAGCAGTCGGCACTAATCGTGTAGATATCCACAACACTCACTCTTCAGTTCTGGTGGAGTGGCTGTACCAAAAATTGTTGCATCTCCTCCATGAGTTAACTAATCGTTACAATTGTCTGTAGGAATATGTGGTTGTATGTATCCATGCCTAACAGATTCGGGGGTAGTGATGTGTAAAACATGACACGTTATATATCATCCTTCATTACAGTCTATTGATACAGCCAGAGGAATAACCCTTGCTATACCTCCATATCCTTCTCATAACCAAACCATATGAAGATAAGTGATTAGCCTACAAAATGAGCCCTTCACCTGTGTATAGAGACTAGGTGGGAACTACCCTGGTCAGTGGTGTCTGTCAGATAACCCCTTACCCGTGTATAGAGACTAGGTGGGAACTACCCTGGTCAGTGGTGTCTGTCAGATGACCCCTTACCCGTGTATAGGGACTAGGTGGGAACTACCCTGGTCAGTGGTGTCTGTCAGATGACCCCTTACCCGTGTATAGGGACTAGGTGGGAACTACCCTGGTCAGTGGTGTCTGTCAGATGACCCCTTACCCGTGTATAGAGACTAGGTGGGAACTACCCTGGTCAGTGGTGTTTGTCAGATGACCCCTTACCCGTGTATAGGGACTAGGTGGGAACTACCCTGGTCAGTGGTGTCTGTCAGTACTCTTTTCTTATTGGCCTCAATATTTTTTTTCAATTTAGCAATATATGTTTTTGCAAATGTTGTTATGGTCCTATAACACACATTGCTTTTTATGACAAACTTAATAAAGCCTGCCATAAATAGCCCACTTCTCATCCAATGGGTAACCATTAGATACATAAGTAGACCACTACTTATCCAACGGGTAATCATTATATAAATAAATAGACCACTACTTATCCAACGGGTAACCATTATATAAATAAATAGACCACTACTTATCCAATGAGTAACCGTTATATACATAAGTAGTGGTCTATTTATTTATATAATGGTTCCCCGTTCGATCCGTAGTGCTCTATTTATTTATATAATGATTACCCGTTGGATAAGTAGGGGTCTATTTATGTATATAACGGTTACTCATTGGATAAGTAGTGGTCTATTTATCCAACGGGTAACCGTTATATACATAAATAGACCACTACTTATCCAATGAGTAAACGTTATATACATAAATAGACCACTACTTATCCAACGGGTAACCGTTATATACATAAATAGACCACTACTTATCCAATGAGTAACCGTTATATACATAAATAGCCCACTACTTATCCAATGGGTAACCCATGTTTGGTCCTCTGGGAGGCCGACTCTACTAGAGTCAGATGTTGAGTCCTCTGGCTCTTTATCTCTGAGTCAACTCTACTAGAGTCCCATATTTGGTCCTCTGGCTCTTTATCTCTGGGTCAACTCTACTAGAGTCCCATATTTGGTCCTCTGGCTCTTTATCTCTGAGTCAACTCTACTAGAGTCCCATATTTGGTCCTCTGGCACTTATCTCTGAGTCAACTCTACTAGAGTCAGATGTTGAGTCCTCTGGCACTTATCTCTGAGTCAAACTCTACTAGAGTCAGATGTTTGGTCCTCTGGCTCTTTATCTCTGAGTCAACTCTACTAGAGTCCCATATTTGGTCCTCTGGCACTTATCTCTGAGTCAACTCTACTAGAGTCAGATGTTGAGTCCTCTGGCACTTATCTCTGAGTCAAACTCTACTAGAGTCAGATGTTTAGTCCTCTGGCACTTATCTCTGAGTCAAACTCTACTAGAGTCAGATGTTGAGTCCTCTGGCTCTTTATCTCTGAGTCAAACTCTACTAGAGTCCCATATTTGGTCCTCTGGCACTTATCTCTGAGTCAAACTCTACTAGAGTCCCATATTTGGTCGTCTGGCACTTATCTCTGAGTCAAACTCTACTAGAGTCCCATATTTGGTCCTCTGGCACTTATCTCTGAGTAAAACTCTGCTGGACTTCTGGCATTAAATTAACAGACATGTGTTTTAACTCATATTATCAAATGCCCTGTTTATACTTGGGTTTTCATGGGTTTTCATTTAAATTTTGACAACAAAATTTGATGGTATTAAAATTGAACAAATATTTAGAAAATATCAAGGAACAAGACTGACTGTGCTTATGTAATGTCAGACCCCTAACCCTTCATAATCTGCTATCTTGCAAATTCATTCTCTTAATCCTTTGGTTAAGACACATGGTTAAAAGAGAATTAGGTTTTTTTGTGTTGATATAAAAGTCTGTTACTGAGTAAGTCAATCATTGAGATAAATTGAATGAGGCTATGAACACTGCTGGAAAAACAAAAGGCTGCAGGCTGGTGTAGCCTGTAGCTGGAGAAACAAAAGGCTGCAGGCTGGTGTAGCCTGTAGCTGGAGAAACAAAAGGCTGCAGGCTGATGTAGCCTGTAGCTGGAGAAACAAAAGGCTCCAGGCTGGTGTAGCCTGTAGCTGGAGAAACAAAAGGCTGCAGGCTGGTGTAGCCTGTAGCTGGAGAAACAAAAGGCTGCAGGCTGGTGTAGCCTGTAGCAGCCAGAAGTGCAGTAGCTGCAGTGAGGCCCAGGTAATTTAGAGTAGAGATAACACATCTAACTTCTGCCAAACCTCACCCTGTGTAATTGAAACGTTTGAATTTGATTTAAATTTCTTTAATGACATCAAAAGGATGACCCTGGCACCAGACAGAATGAGAGACATCGAAAAAGAAAAGTAGAACTCTGGTCTTGTTTGTGTTTAGGTTCGTAACAGATAGTTCTGCTATCTGTCTTTGCTAATTACCAAAACATTTAGGCGAGAGATAGATGTGATAGCACCGTGGCTCTTTGTGGTGAAATATTTGGGGTGCAGAAAGTACAGGACTATTGCTCTACTCTCTGCTCAGGGTTTACTACCCTATTATTGGCTGGTCTCTACTGTCTGCTCAGGGTTTACTACCCTATTATTGACTGGGCTCTACTCTCTGCTCAGGGTTTACTACCCTATTATTGACTGGCCTTTACTCTCTGCTCAGGGGTTACTACCCTATTATTGGCTGGCCTCTACTCTCTGCCCAGGGCTTACTACCCTATTATTGACTGGCCTTTACTCTCTGCTCAGGGTTTACTACCCTATTATTGGCTGGGCTCTACTCTCTGCTCAGGGTTTACTTCCCTATTACTGACTGGCCTCTACTCTCTGCTCAGGTTTTACTACCCCATTATTGGCTGGCCTCTACTCTCTGCTCAGGGGTCACTACCCTTTTATTGGCTGGCCTCTACTCTCTGCTCAGGGGTTACTTCCCTATTATTGGCTGGGCTCTACTCTCTGCTCAGGGTTTATTACCCTATTATTGGCTGGCCTCTACTCTCTGCCCAGGGTTTACTACCCTATTATTGACTGGCCTCTACTCTCTGCTCAGGTTTTACTACCCCATTATTGGCTGGCCTTTACTCTCTGCTCAGGTTTTACTACCCTATTATTGACTGGCCTTTACTCTCTGCTCAGGGGTTACTACCCTATTATTGGCTGGCCTCTACTCTCTGCTCAGGTTTTACTACCCCATTATTGGCTGGCCTCTACTCTCTGCTCAGGGGTCACTACCCTTTTATTGGCTGGCCTCTACTCTCTGCTCAGGGTTAATTACCCTATTATTGGCTGGCCTCTACTCTCTGCTCAGGTTTTACTACCCTATTATTGGCTGGCCTTTACTCTCTGCTCAGCGGTAACTACCCTATTATTGACTGGCCTCTACTCTCTGCTCAGGGTTTACTTCCCTATTACTGACTGGCCTCTACTCTCTGCTCAGGGGTTCCTACCCTATTATTGGCTGGGCTTTACTTCTTGTTCAGGGGTTACTACCCTATTATTGGCTGGCCCCTACTCCCTGCTCAGGGTTTACTACCCCATTATTGGCTGGCCTTTACTCTCTGCTCAGGGTTTACTACCCTATTATTGGCTGGCCTCTACTCTCTGCTCAGGGTTCACTACCCTTTTATTGGCTGGCCTCTACTCTCTGCTCAGCGGTTACTACCCTATTATTGGCTGGCCTCTACTCTTTGTTCAGGGTTTACTACCCTATTATTGGCTGGCCTCTACTCTCTGCTCAGGGTTTACTACCCTATTATTGGCTGGCCTCTACTCTTTGTTCAGGGTTTACTACCCTATTATTGGCTGGCCTCTACTCTTTGTTCAGGGCACTTATCTCTGAGTCAAACTCTACTAGAGTCAGATGTTGAGTCCTCTGGCTCTTTATCTCTGAGTCAAACTCTACTAGAGTCCCATATTTGGTCCTCTGNCAGTTACTACTCTATTATTGACTGGCCTCTACTCTCTGCTCAGGTTTTACTACCCTATTATTGGCTGGCCTCTACTCTCTGCTCAGCGGTTACTACCCTATTTTGGCTGGCCTTTGATATAAGTTGGGCTATGGTACATGTACCTTTTAGAGTCCTGAATAGTTCCCTGCCATACGTGTACCATGGTACCTATGATGTATAACTTATGTAAGTAGGCCCATGACACTGAAGTGTTACTTTGGTGTCTGAAGGCCTGTGGTACTGAGCGGTTTATAGTTGTATTGGTACCCTAGGGTCTGTAGGCCTGTGTTACTGAGGAGTTAATACTTCTATTGGTACTCTAGGGTCTGTAGGCCTGTCTTACTGAGGGGTTTATAGTTCTATTGGTACTCTAGGGTCTGTAGGCCTGTGTTAGTGAGCGGTTTATAGTTCTATTTGTACCCTAGGGTCTGGAGGCCTGTGATACTGAGGAGTTAATAGTTCTATTGGTCCCCTAGTGTCTGTAGGCTGTGCTACTGAGTGGTTTACAGTTCTATTGGTACTCTAGGGTCTGTAGGCCTCTGGTACTGAGGGGTTTATAGTTGTATTGGTACCCTAGGGTCTGTAGGAGTGTGGTTCTGAGGAGTTTATAGTTCTATTTGTACCCTAGGGTCTGGAGGCCTGTGATACTGAGGAGTTAATAGTTCTATTGGTACCCTAGGGTCTGTAGGCCTGTGTTAATGAGGAGTTAATAGTTCTATTGGTACTCTAGGGTCTGTAGGCCTCTGGTACTGAGGGGTTTATAGTTGTATTGGTACCCTAGGGTCTGTAGGCCTGTGCTACTGAGTGGTTTCTAGTTCTATTGGTACTCTAGGGTCTGTAGGCCTGTCTTACTGAGGGGTTTATAGTTCTATTGGTACTCTAGGGTCTGGAGGCCTGTGTTACTGAGGGGTTTATAGTTCTATTGGTACTCTAGGGTCTGTAGGCCTCTGGTACTGAGGGGTTTATAGTTGTATTGGTACCCTAGGGTCTGTAGGCCTGTGTTACTGAGCGGTTTATAGTTCTATTTGTACCCTAGGGTCTGTAGGCCTGTGATACTGAGGAGTTAATAGTTCTATTGGTACCCTAGTGTCTGTAGGCTGTGCTACTGAGTGGTTTATAGTTCTATTGGTACTCTAGGGTCTGTAGGCCTGTGTTACTGAGGGGTTTATAGTTGTATTGGTACCCTAGGGTCTGTAGGCCTGTGCTACTGAGTGGTTTATAGATCTATTGGTACTCTAGGGTCTGTAGGCCTGTGATACTGAGTGGTTTATAGTTCTATTGGTTCTCTAGGGTCTGTAGGCCTGTGTTACTGAGGGGTTTATAGTTGTATTGGTACCCTAGGGTCTGTAGGCCTGTGATACTGAGTGGTTAATAGTTCTATTGGTACCCTAGTGTCTGTAGGCCTGTGTTACTGAGCGGTTTATAGTTGTATTGGTACCCTAGGGACTGTAGGCCTCTGGTACTGAGGAGTTTATAGTTCTATTGGTACCCTAGGGTCTGTAAGCCTGTGTTACTGAGCGGTTTATAGTTCTGTTGGTACCCAAGGGTCTGTAGGCCTTTGGTACTGAGGAGTTTATAGTTGTATTGGTACTCTAGGGTCTGTAGGCCTGTGTTACTGAATGGTTTCTAGTTCTATTGGTACCCTAGGGTCTGTAGGCCTCTGGTACTGAGGAGCTTAAAGTTCTATTGGTACCCTAGGGTCTGAAGGCCTGTGGTACTAAACGGTTTATAGTTCTATTGGTACTCTAGGGTCTGTAGGCCTGTGCTACTGAGTGGTTTATAGTTGTATTGGTACTCTAGGGTCTGTAGGCCTGTGTTACTGAATGGTTTATAGTTCTATTGGTACCCTAGGGTCTGTAGGCCTGTGTTACTGAGCGGTTTATAGTTCTGTTGGTACCCAAGGGTCTGTAGGCCTTTGGTACTGAGGAGTTTATAGTTGTATTGGTACTCTAGGGTCTGTAGGCCTGTGTTACTGAGGAGCTTAAAGTTATATTTGTACACTAGGGTCTGTAGGCCTGTGGTACTGAGGAGTTAATAGTTCTGTTGGTACCCAAGGGTCTGTAGGCCCTTGGTACTGAGGAGTTTATAGTTGTATTGGTACCCTAGGGTCTGTATGCCTCTGGTACTGAGGAGCTTAAAGTTCTATTGGTACCCTAGGGTCTGAAGGCCTGTGGTACTGAACGGTTTATAGTTCTATTGGTACCCTAGGGTCTGTAGGCCTGTGGTAATGAGGAGTTTATAGTTCTATTGGTACCCTAGGGTCTGAAGGCCTTTGGTACTGAACGGTTTATAGTTGTATTGGTACCCTAGGGTCTGTATGCCTCTGGTACTGAGGGGTTTATAGTTGTATTGGTACCCTAGGGTCTGTAGGAGTGTGGTAATGAGGAGCTTAAAGTTGTATTGGTATCCTAGGGTCTGTAGGCCTATGGTAATGAGGAGCTTAAAGTTGTATTGGTAGCCTAGGGTCTGTAGGCCTGTGTTACTGAGCGGTTTATAGTTCTATTGGTTCCCTAGGGTCTGTAGGCCTGTGTTACTTAGGAGTTTATAGTTCTATTGGTACCCTAGGGTCTGAAGGCCTGTGGTACTGAACGGTTTATAGTTCTATTGGTACCCTAGGTACTCTAGGGTCTGTAGGCCTGTGCTACTGAGTGGTTTCTAGTTCTATTGGTACTCTAGGGTCTGTAGGCCTGTGATACTGAGTGGTTTATAGTTCTATTGGTACTCTAGGGTCTGTAGGCCTGTGCTACTGAGCAGTTTACAGTTGTATTGGTACTCTAGGGTCTGTAGGCCTGTGTTACTGAGGAGTTTATAGTTCTATTGGTACCCTAGGGTCCTAAAGCCTGTGGTACTGAACGGTTTATAGTTGTATTGTACTCTAGGGTCTGAAGGCCTCTGGTACTGAGGGGTTTATAGTTGTATTGGTGCCCTAGGGTCTGTAGGAGTGTGGTACTGAGGAGTTTATAGTTCTATTTGTACCCTAGGGTCTGTAGGCCTGTGATACTGAGTGGTTTATAGTTCTATTGGTACTCTAGGGTCTGTAGGCCTGTGCTACTGAGCAGTTTACTGTTGTATGGGTACTCTAGGGTCTGTAGGCCTGTGTTACTGAGGAGTTTAAAGTTCTATTGGTACTCTAGGGTCTGTAGGCCTGTGGTAATGAGGAGTTTATAGTTCTATTGGTACCCTAGGGTCCGAAAGCCTGTGGTACTGAACGGTTTATAGTTGTATTGGTACTCTAGGGTCTGAAGGCCTCTGGTACTGAGGGGTTTATAGTTGTATTGGTACCCTAGGGTTTGTAGGCCTGTTACCCTAGGGTCTGTAGGCCTGAGTTACTGAATGGTTTATAGTTCTATTGGTCCCCTAGGGTCTGAAGGCCTGTGATACTGAACGGTTTCTAGTTCTATTGGTACCCTGGTCTGTAGGCCTGTGGGACTAAGCGGTTTATAGTTGCATTGGTCCTCTAGGGTCTGTAGGCCTGAGTTACTGAATGGTTTATAGTTCTATTGGTCCCCTAGGGTCTGTAGGCCTGGTACCCTAGGGTCTGTAGGCCTGTGGTACTAAGCGGTTTATAGTTGCATTGGTACTCTAGGGTCTGTAGGCCTGTGGTACTGAGGAGTTTATAGTTCTATTGGTACCCTAGGGTCTGTAGGCCTCTGGTACTGAGGAGCTTAAAGTTGTATTGGTACCCTAGGGTCTGAAGGCCTGTGATACTGAGCGGTTTCTAGTTCTATTGGTACCCTAGGGTCTGTATGCCTCTGGTACTGAGGAGCTTAAAGTTCTATTGGTACTCTAGGGTCTGAAGGCCTGTGGTACTGAACGGTTTTTAGTTCTTTTGGTACTCTAGGGTCTGTAGGCCTCTGGTACTGAGGGGTTTATAGTTTTATTGGTACCCTAGGGTCTGTAGGAGTGTGGTACTGAGGGGTTTATAGTTCTATTTGTACCCTAGGGTCTGTAGGCCTGTGGTAATGAGGAGCTTAAAGTTGTATTGGTTCCCTAGGGTCTGTAGGCCTGTGGTACTGAGGAGCTTAAAGTTCTATTGGTACCCTACGGTCTGAAGGACTGTGATACTGAGCGGATTCTAGTTCTATTGGTACCCTGGGGTCTGTAGGCCTGTGGTACTGAGGGGTTTATAGTTGTATTGGTACCCTAGGGTCTGTAGGCGTGTGGTACTGAGGGGTTTATAGTTCTATTTGTACCCTAGGGTCTGTAGGCCTGTGGTACTGAGGAGTTCATAGTACTTTTGGTACCCTAGGGTCTGTAGGCCTCTGGTACTGAGGAGCTTAAAGTTCTATTGGTACCCTACGGTCTGAAGGCCTGTGATACTGAGCGGTTTCTAGTTCTATTGGTACCCTGGGGTCTGTAGGCCTGTGGTAATGAGGAGTTTATAGTTCTATTGGTACCCTAGGGTCTGTATGCCTCTGGTACTGAGGGGCTTAAAGTTCTATTGATACTCTAGGGTCTGTAGGCCTGTGTTACTGAGGAGCTTAAAGTTATATTTGTACCCTAGAGTCTGTAGGCCTGTGGTACTGAGGAGTTTATAGTACTATTGGTACCCTAGGGTCTGTAGGCCTCTGGTACTGAGGAGCTTAAAGTTCTATTGGTACCCTAGGGTCTGAAGGCCTGTGATACTGAGCGGTTTCTAGTTCTATTGGTACCCTAGGGTCTGTTGGCCTGTGGTAATGAGGAGTTTATAGTTCTATTGGTACCCTAGGGTCTGTATGCCTCTGGTACTGAGGAGCTTAAAGTTCTATTGGTACTCTAGGGTCTGAAGGCCTGTGGTACTGAACGGTTTATAGTTCTATTGGTACTCTAGGGTCTGTAGGCCTCTGGTACTGAGGGGTTTATTGTTGTATTGGTACCCTAGGGTCTGTAGGAGTGTGGTACTGAGGAGTTTATAGTTCTATTTGTACCCTAGGGTCTGTGGGCCTGTGGTAATGAGGAGCTTAAAGTTGTATTGGTACCCTAGGGTCGGTAGGCCTGTGGTAATGAGGAGCTTAAAGTTGTATTGGTACCCTAGGGTCGGTAGGCCTGTGGTAATGAGGAGCTTAAAGTTGTATTGGTACCCTAGGGTCGGTAGGCCTGTGGTAATGAGGAGCTTAAAGTTGTATTGGTACCCTAGGGTCGGTAGGCCTGTGGTAATGAGGAGCTTAAAGTTGTATTGGTACCCTAGGGTCGGTAGGCCTGTGGTAATGAGGAGCTTAAAGTTGTATTGGTACCCTAGGGTTTGTAGGCCTGTTACCCTAGGGTCTGTAGGCCTGTGGTACTGAGCGGTTTATAGTTCTAATGGTACCCTAGGGTCTGTAGGCCTATGATACTGAGTGGTTTATAGTTCTATTGGTACCCTAGGGTCCGCAGGCCTGTAGTACTGAACGGTTTATAGTTGTATTGGTATCCTAGGGGCTGTAGGCCTCTGGTACTTAGGAGCTTAAAGTTCTATTGGTACCCTAGGGTCTGAAGGCCTGTGGTACTGAACGGTTTATAGTTGTATTGGTATCCTAGGGTCTGTAGGCCTCTGGTACTTAGGAGCTTAAAGTTCTATTGGTACCCTAGGGTCTGTAGGCCTGTGGTAATGAGGAGTTTATAGTTCTATTGGTACCCTAGGGTCCGAAGGCCTGTAGTACTGAACGGTTTATAGTTGTATTGGTACTCTAGGGTCTGTAGGCCTCTGGTACTGAGGGGTTTATAGTTGTATTGGTACCCTAGTGTCTGTAGGAGTGTGGTACTGAGGAGTTTATAGTGCTATTGGTACCCTAGGGTCCGAAGGCCTGTAGTACTGAACGGTTTATAGTTGTATTGGTACCCTAGGGTCTGTAGGCCTCTGGTACTGAGGAGCTTAAAGTTCTATTGGTACCCTAGGGTCTGTAGGCCTGTGATACTGAGCGGTTTATAGTTCTATTTGTACCCTAGGGTCTGTAGGCCTGTGATACTGAGCGGTTTATAGTTCTATTGGTACCCTAGGGTCTGTAGGCCTGTGGTACTGAGGAGTTTATAGTTCTATTGGTACCCTAGGGTCTGTAGGCCTTTGGTACTGAGGGGTGTATAGTTCTATTGGTACCCTTGGGTCTGAAGGGATGTGATACTGAGCGGTTTATAGTTCTATTGGTACCCTAGGGTCTGTAGGCCTGTGATACTGAGCGGTTTATAGTTCTTTTGGTACTCTAGGGTCTGTAGGCCTGTGTTACTGAGCGGTTTATAGTTCTATTTGTACCTTAGGCTCTGTAGGCCTTTGGTACTGAGGAGTTTATAGTTCTATTGGTACCCTAGGGACTGTAGGCCTCTGGTACTGAGGGGTTTATAGTTGTATTGGTACCCTAGGGTCTGTAGGCCTGTGGTACTGAGGAGTTTATAGTTCTATTGGTACCCTAGGGACTGTAGGCCTCTGGTACTGAGGGGTTTATAGTTGTATTGGTACCTTAGGGTCTGTAGGTTTGTGGTACTGAGGGGTTTATAGTTCTATTGTTACCCTAGGGTCTGTAGGCCTCTGGTACTGAGGGGTGTATAGTTGTATTGGTACCCTAGGGTCTGTAGGCCTCTGGTACTGAGCGGTTTATAGTTGTATTGGTACCCTGGGGTCTGTAGGCCTGTGGTACTGAGGGGTTTATAGTTGTATTGGTACCCTAGGGTCTGTAGGCCTCTGGTACTGAGGAGTTTATAGTTGTATTGGTACCCTAGGGTCTGTAGGCCTCTGCCACTAGGTTCTGTAGGCCTCTGCTACTGGTGTGGTCTGTATAAATATCTAGTCCTGGCTGTACTGAGGGATCTGAAGTTGGCAGTGGGACAACGACAGTGCACTTTGCACAATAGAATCTGGCAAGGAAGTAGCTACCTCACAGTGGGACAGGAGATGATTATTCCACCAATCCACTCTGTACTGGCATGGTGTACACGCTCAATAATAACGTATATTTGAACATGCTGAGAACTGATGACTGCACATTATGTATAGGCAGTTGTTGGCCATAAAGTTGTGTAGTTGGAACATTTGAGGTTTGATGGGTTGCTATCTAGTGGTTACATCCAGTAACTGGGTACTGGCCCGAACCTTGAGCAAGTGTAGGGATCAAAGGCGACAGCCATAGCATGTAATAACCTGCATGGATCGTTGTAACATTCTTTATGTGGTTGATACCTATTTTTATGAACCTTTTTATCATTCACCTAACCAAAAATAAGATGATTAGGATTGAGTGCCATACTGTTACTGACACAATGTTTTTTATGAGGTTCACAATGAGTTTTCTTAGCCAGGCGAAATTGACTGATGTAAGATAGCTATCAATTGTATAGCATAACCTGTGAGTTGGTAGTCTAATACAACATGTACCATTTAAAAGAACATTTAGTGGATACCTCTGTATACCTACATTAGAGGTATTTTGTCAAAGGTGTCAGTTTTCTTCTTGGCAGCACTCCAATAGATTTGGCTGGACCACTTCCAGCATCACCAGATAGCATTGAACACTGAGGACTGAGGTTACAGTACTAATTGTGGGTACAAGGGTAAGAGTGCAGCAATGGATAGGATCAATTAGTACTGGTGAAGAGGGCGGGGGAGGGGAGGTAACTGTGTATTACTGTAGTAATTAGGATATGTGGATATCAGTATCGCTGATCAAAGGTGATCAAGGGGGAAAAGTTGTCTTACTTAAGTAGTTGTGGCTTAGAGGTGAAAAAGTAGTCTAACTTAAGTAGTTATAGCTCAGAGGCATTGGTGTGTAAGTCTGCGTACTCCGGCTGTCCAAGGAAGGTGTATCATATGTAATGATCACTATACGTCGACTGACAACAGCAGGAGGGCTATAGTCTAGTTACTACACAAGGAGACTGAGGACACCAGGTCTACTACCTACAGCTAGGTCTCTGTCATCCATTGATGTTATAGTCTCGTATGTCTGTCACTATCTGTGTTTGTAGGACAGCTAGCTCCACAGACATTGCCAAACCTATTGTCTGCTGGTGAATCTGTGTTATGTGACACAGATATGCCAAACCTATTGTCTGCTGGTGGATCTGTGTTATGTGACACAGACATTGCCAAACCTATTGTGTGCTGGTGAATCTGTGTTATGTGACACAGACATGTACATTGCCAAACCTATTGTCTGCTGGTGAATCTGTGTTATGTGACACAGACATTGCCAAACCTATTGTCTGCTGGTGAATCTGTGTTATGTGACATAGACATTGCCAAACCTATTGTCTGCTGGTGAATCTGTGTTATATGTGACACAGACATTGCCAAACCTATTGTCTGCTGATGAATCTGTGTTATGTGAGTGCAATGTATTCAGTGAGTTAATTGTACAACATTTGTCATGAATTAAGGTAAATTTGACTAATTAGTCATTATCTCAACTAATGTTGTATCATTTATCATGATGACAAAGAGAAATAACCCCAGTGACATTGATATAGTGCAAGACAATATGGGGGATTCTCCTTAGGTATCAGAATGTTATTTTGATAGATGAGGGTAAGGTATATGAAAATAAATACAGATTTAATTTGTTTTCTTTCTTTTCTTGAATCATGATGAGTGAGTTACCCTAACACAAAAGAAACACTGTCATACACACATAGAATGAGATCAAACCCAGACGTATTAGTAAACAGAAGGGTTGGTATCAAAGATGGAGGAATACAAGGGATGTTTGTTACATATATTGCTGATATTACCTCTGTCATTAGTGAATTAGCTTGAGGTATCAGAATGGGAGAGTTCAAATAAAATGTGAAAAGATTTTTGTCAGAAACATCCCTTTCTTTTGTGATGTTGTGTCAGGAAGAAGACAACAATAGCTGATTTCACAGAGTGGATGGAGTGGAGGTGGAATTCACAGAGTAGAGGGAGTGGAGGTGGAATTCACAGAGTGGAGGGAGTAAAGGGAGTGGAGGTGGAATTCACAGAGTGGAGGGAGTAGAGGGAGTGGAGGTGGAATTCACAGAGTGGAGGGAGTAGAGGGAGTGGAGGTGGAATTCACAGAGTGGAGGGAGTAGAGGGAGTGGAGGTGGAATTCACAGAGTGGAGGGAGTAGAGGGAGTGGAGGTGGAATTCACAGAGTGGAGGGAGTAGAGGGAGTGGAGGTGGAATTCACAGAGTGGAGGGAGTAGAGGGAGTGGAGGTGGAATTCACAGAGTGGAGGGAGTAGAGGGAGTGGAGGTGGAATTCACAGAGTGGAGGGAGTAGAGGGAGTGGAGGTGGAATTCACAGAGTGGAGGGAGTAGAGGGAGTGGAGGTGGAATTCACAGGAAAAACAATAGGGCTGAATTAGTTAAGTCAATCACTTTCTAAGAAAAAGCAGCAGGTTTCCTGTACCTTACAAAGGTCACTCTTAGTACAAACATTTCAGTCATTCACTAAGAACTCCACTGCAGCCAAACAAGACATGTAAATGGATGCCACCACTCATTGGAGTGGAGACAAAAATCTGGTCATGAGGTTGAAACTAAAACTTTCTTGAACATCTGATGGTGATTATTGAAATGTTAAACCTTGACAAGTGGTGATCAGAGCACTGGCTCCAAGGGGTCCCTAGGGAGTGCTGGCCTGGGAGGTCCACCCCTGGCACAACATTCCTGACCCAGGGCACATCAGGGCCCAGCATGTCAGATCCTATCAGTCAAGATGGGGCTTTTTTTAAAACAAGAAACAAACTAGTACATGACCTTCATGTCTCAATCATTTAATGTAGAAGTATTCAAGCATTATCATCATCATCATCATCATCATCATCATCATTTTCTTTAACTGGAGAACCATAACACCTAAAGTGAAGAAAACTTCACACACGTTATTAAACTGTGAAGTGATATTCTGTAGTTTACTTGGAACTCTATCTAGTCAATTGTAAAAAAGATCCAAAAACACAAATAGAATGACTACCTTGTATCATGTTAGAATTGAAAACTGTTCCCAAAAGTGAACAGAAATTTGATGACAATTCTGATCAATTGTTTAGTTGCCTTTTGCTCAGGCAGAGACGGGTTATACTGTGGTACTCTATTTTTTTTTTATCTAATTATTGTTATTATGGCTTTATTTTTGGTAAGGCCATGTTTTCTGATTTCAAGCCTTGAACAAATGTGACAAGGAAAAGAATTGGCATTTAAGCACTGACTAAACACTGTCTTCCGTGTTTCATTAACTTTAATAAGAAAATTGATGTTGTCGGCACGGCTTGTTTTCTTACCTACACACTGTCTGTTACCTCCCATTACCACAGGGAATCTGATGTAGCAGAAATTATCTCAATGTTTGTTTAGTTTTTGAGTTTCCATCAAACTCCTCTGATACTTTGTTATTGTGGCCCCGCTCCCAATGAAAGGCAGCCGTGTTAGTACTGGATCTCCAGGTTCTTATAGGCCTGGTTCTGGTTCCTCTGATAATGTCTCTTCTAGGCTGTATACCTACATTACCCACAGAACATGTACAGTGCTGGTTCCTCTGATAATGTCTCCTCTAGGCTGTATACCTACATTACCCACAGAGCATGTACAGTGCTGGTTCCTGTGATAATGTCTCGTCTAGGGTTTATACCTACATTACCCACAGAGCATGTACAGTGCTGGTTCCTGTGATAATGTCTCGTCTAGGCTTTATAACTACATCACCCACAGAACATGTCCAGTGCTGGTTCCTCTGATAATGGCTCGTCTAGGCTGTATACCTATATCACCCACAGAACATGTACCGTGCTGGTTCCTCTGATAATGTCTCCTCTAGGCTGTATACCTACATTACCCACAGAACATGGACAGTGCTGGTTCCTCAGATAATGTCTCGTCTAGGCTTTATAACTACATCACCCACAGAACATGTACAGAGCTGGTTCCTCTGATAATGTCTCGTCTAGGCTGTATACCTACATCACCAACAGAACATGTACAGTGCTGGTTTAAGTTACCATGACCTTCACATCTAGTTTAAATATCAAATAAATGCAAAATTTTCAGCTACATGCATTTTGTCCACACTTTAGATTTTAAACTGTTAAAAGATATCTTGATGAAAGTTAAAGTATACGATATCTGCATCACTCGCATACTGTGACTCGTACCTCCAGGTCGAATTTTGAGTAAGTACAAAACAAGTACGATATTGTCCATGAGGAAGTGCTATGCAAATGTTTCATTAAAAGAAAAAAGAATGTCTAATGACCTTCTTATGGAATTAAATTGAAAGGTTATCTGATACTTGCGACCACAAACTATTGTTGTGTGCTTAATGGTTTAGATTATGTCAGTAATTACCTTTTTCTATTGAAGTAAAATTGAAAGGTTATCAAACACTAATTGAGAAGAAATATTCATGTGTGCTATCATTTACTATATGTCGGTCAGTAAAGGATTTTTCTTCTGCAATGAAAGTGAAAGGTTATCCGACCTATTCCATAGTTATTGACAAGAACTATAAATGTGTCTTATCATTTCCAGTGTGGCAGTTTTATTCAGTGAAATTTCACAACTTTGAAAAATTAATTTATATAGGAAGTATAGTTACAGTACATGGAGAAAATTGTACAAAATGTTTTATCATATCAATATATCAACAAGTACTTATTGTAATGGGGGACCATTACAGAAGTCCCCCAAACCCCTGCAGTTAAGTTCGCAGCGCCAAAATACACCTTTTATACATGCCAAATTTGAGTGAAATCTAAGAATAACTTAATTTCGACCAATCAGAACCCAGTATATAGCAGCCATTTTAGATGCGCAGTTGCGAAAAAAAGGTGTCATGCACATCTAGGCAACAAAATGTTAGGGCAGGAGAAAAAGAAGTAGAAGAATAATAAGAAACGGAGTAAATTAAACCAATAAGTACCCCACTTCCTTTTGGGGACTTAATTACATTATTAGTTTGATCATTTGTTTAATTTACGTAACTGATATTTTAACAAAGAATAAATAAGATTGTTTTTCTCCCAACTTGATAAATACACGTGCTGACATCATGTACTTTATAAAGGTAACCGCATGGATCCAGGTATAACACATCAGCTTCCCGAAAAACACAATATACATGTAGATACATATACATATTGTCTAACATTAAAGGAAAGTTATGTTTTTGTTCACAAAAGCATTTCTATAGTTTCTGTTCCATGTTCGCCATTCTCATGATTGGTGAAACATAGGTTTCATACTCTGTGCTCTTCACTGTACTCGACATTGCTACATATGATCCTAGCTGATGTGTGAACATTAATCTTGGAACACAATAAATAGAAACTCTTCACTGACAATAAACAGTTTTCAAAAACTTTTCATGATAATAGATTTCATTTTCCATACTCTTCTCTAAACCAGAGTATATTTGTATCCTCCATAGTTAACTGATAATAGAAGATCTCATACTCTTCACTGCTGATAAGTAGATTTTCACCGAAATATTAACATTTATTTCTGTTACAAATATATACCAGATCTTGACTTGTGATTTTATGTGTTGTTTGATTTTTTTTTATATTTTAATCAAACAATTGAAGCAGAGTTGAGCGATATAACCTAATCAGAGTTTGGTGTGCATCTCTTGGATCAATACTTTAACTCCATCCCCATACTTTAAAAATGTATTACTGCATACTTCCCACCTCTCACAATGGAAAAGTGTGGGCAATAAATCACTTGCTACCACAGTCCACTGCACACATAATCCCCTTTCAAGGCCAATCATGATTACATGACCATGAAAGGGGGTGTGCCCAGTGGACTGTGGCCACAAATGCTGTAAGAAAGGGGAGATAATCAATCAGTGAGTAACGATGAAGTCAATACAGTAGAGGATACACTTAGTTGACACATTTCAAATAAGGGGAAAAAATGAAAGTTAAAAATGGTAATTTCATGATTGAAAAACACAAACAGATTTCCTTATCACGTGAGAGGATAAGCATTTCCCGGAAAAGTTTATAATCTTAAGGAGCTGTTCCTTTATACAAAATTGTACATTCAAATATACCATTCATTGAAAGAACTGGAATTCCTTAGGGATTGATAAACCCTTACATTGTATATATGAAAATGGTTTCAATATCCTGTACCTTTGCCACATCTTGAAAATTAAACTGAAAATGTAGTCAGAAATTCAACATTGTTTCCCGTATTTTGAACAGACACTCCTTACCTTCCCTGACACTGGACCTGGATAGTAATTCAAAAACACTTGTATCCATTTTGAAGGATACACTCAGGCTGGGCTATTGAGAATCTTACCTGGTTATGATTAGTACTCACTCACACAGGTACATGTAAATTATCTGCAGTGTAGGGTAGGTAAAAGGATTGTCCAGGTGAACATTTTTTACTCAACTTTTCTGTTTTGTTCGAGTTGGGAAGCATGCAGTTTAAGCCAGTTATTGCATGACTTCTCGTCACTCGGGACTTATTACACCCTCGCTTCGCTCGGGTGTAATAAATCCCTTGTTACTCGAAAACCATGCAATAACCTTTACTTAGGTATTTGTATTTGTATGGGGTACACAATTAGGTATTTGTATGGGGTATTAAACCAGGACTGCTATTTATAGACTTAATTAGCTGATCAGCTCTCCCTCTGACAGGTAACATCAGTACAGGTATAGTGTCTAATCACAGACAAGGCAGCTTACACACTGTTTTAATAGGAATGATAAAAACAAATATAGACCTGGAAAAATGATATATTAAAAAATCTACTGTCAGGTAAAAGTCCTCCAGACAGAAAATACTGCCGTTAGATGTCTGGTAAATTAATCTCAATGTTCACTTTGTGTTCTCTAGTTACATGATCATCAGACAAAAGACATCCTCAGGGTTGGGTTTGTGTCATGTGAATAGTTGTTAGGGAGAACAATGATACCTGTCATTCAGCCTTTGTTGTACCTAAACAAATATGTTTCATCATAGTGTACAAGTAGCCTGTCAAGGACCTAAGTTTTATACAGCCTCCAAAGTTGTATTTGAATGCTTCTTCATAAACAATTCAGTCATTTCTAAGAATAGAACAAAAGCAAGTTACAACAGTGTAAATAATACATATGTAATAAAATGTAATATTTAATACAGGTGTGAGACAGATCACAAATATCACCTAAAGCTGTGAGACAGATCATAAATGTCATCTAAAGGTGTGAGACAGATCACTAATGTCACCTAAAGGTGTGAGACAGATCACTAATGTCACCTAAAGCTGTGAGACAGATCACTAATGTCACCTAAAGGTGTGAGACAGATCACACATGTCACCTAAAGGTGTGAGACAGATCACAAATGGCACCTTAAGGTGTGAGACAGATCACAAATGGCACCTAAAGGGGTGAGACAGATCACAAATGGCACCTAGAGGTGTAAGACAGATCACTAATGGCACCTAAAGGTGTGAGACAGAGCACAAATGACACCTAAAGGTGTGAGACAGATCACTTATGGCACGTAAAGGTGTGAGACAGATCGCAAATGGCACCTAAAGGTGTGAAACAGATCACAAATGGCACCTAAAGGTGTAAGACAGATCACAAATGGCACCTAAAGGTGTGAAGCAGATCACAAATGGCGCCTAGAGGTGTAAGACAGATCACTAATGGCACCTAAAGGTGTGAGACAGAGCACAAATGACACCTAAAGGTGTGAGACAGATCACTTATGGCACGTAAAGGTGTGAGACAGATCACAAATGGCACCTAGAGGTGTAAGACAGATCACTAATGGCACCTAAAGGTGTGAGACAGAGCACAAATGACACCTAAAGGTGTGAGACAGATCACTTATGGCACGTAAAGGTGTGAGACAGAACACAAATGGCACCTAAAGGTGTGAAACAGATCACAAATGGCACCTAAAGGTGTAAGACAGATCACTAATGGCACCTAAAGGTGTGAGACAGAGCACAAATGACACCTAAAGGTGTGAGACAGATCACATATGGCACGTAAAGGTGTGAGACAGATCACAAATGGCACCTAAAGCTGTGAGACAGATCACTAATGGCACCTAAAGGTGTGAGACAGATAACTAATGTCACCTAAAGGTGTAAGACAGATCACTAATGGCACCTAAAGGTGCGAGACAGATCACTAATGGCACCTAAAGGTGTCAGACAGATAACTAATGGCACCTAAAGGTGTAAGACAGATCTCTAATGGCACCTAAAGGTGTGAGACAGATCACTTATGGCACGTAAAGGTGTGAGACAGATCGCAAATGGCACCTAAAGGTGTGAAACAGATCACAAATGGCACCTAGAGGTGTAAGACAGATCACTAATGGAACCTAAAGGTGTGAGACAGATCACAAATGACACCTAAAGGGGTGAGACAGATCACTTATGGCACGTAAAGGTGTGAGACAGATCGCAAATGGCACCTAAAGGTGTGAAACAGATCACAAATGGCACCTAAAGGTGTGAGACAGATCACTTATGGCACGTAAAGGAGTGAGACAGATCACAAATGGCACCTAAAGGTGTGAGACAGATCACTAATGGCACCTAAAGGTGTGAGACAGATCACAAATGACACCTAAAGGTGTGAGACAGATCACTTATGGCACGTAAAGGTGTGAGACAGATCACAAATGGCACCTAAAGGTGTGAAACAGATCACAAATGGCACCTAGAGGTGTAAGACAGATCACTAATGGCACCTAAAGGTGTGAGACAGATCACTAATGGCACCTAAAGGTGTGAGACAGATAACTAATGGCACCTAAAGGTGTAAGACAGATCACTAATGGCGCCTAAAGGTGTGAGACAGATCACAAATGGCACCTAAAGGTGTGAGACAGATCACAAATGGCACCTAAAGTTGTAAAACAGATCACAAATGGCACCTAAAGGTGTGAGACAGATCACAAATGGCACCTAAAGGTGTAAGACAGATCACAAATGGCACCTAAAGGTTAGAAGCATACATTTTTACAGGGCTTCATGGAATATGTGTGTAACCTATTCAATCCTTATGGACCTGTGGGACGACCTTTCATCATGATGGGTAATATTTATAGACCTAACAGGAACCTAGTGAGGGTAAAGAGGGATTTTAAAAACAAAGACCTCTCCCTACTCTCCGTATCCTTGGCAGGTACCTAGTAATATTGGAAAAGTACCCAGCAATAGAAGGATGTTAATTCCCCCTTGATCTTGTACCTGGTGTATACAGGTGTAACTGATTCCCCCCCCCCCCCCCCCCCCCCG
>NW_018403788.1:160213-178990 GCF_002113885.1 Mizuhopecten yessoensis | reverse complement strand
GATTTCTCCCCCCTGAACCCCCAGCAGTAGGTGGGTACCTATTAATGATTTCTCCCCCCTGAACCCCCAGCAGTAGGTGGGTACCTATTAATGATTTCTCCCCCCTGAACCCCCAGCAGTAGGTGGGTACCTATTAATGATTTCTCCCCCCTGAACCCCCAGCAGTAGGTGGGTACCTATTAATGATTTCTCCCCCCTGAACCCCCAGCAGTAGGTGGGTACCTATTAATGATTTCTCCCCCCTGAACCCCCAGCAGTAGGTGGGTACCTATTAATGATTTCTCCCCCCTGAACCCCCAGCAGTAGGTGGGTACCTATTAATGATTTCTCCCCCCTGAACCCCCAGCAGTAGGTGGGTACCTATTAATGATTTCTCCCCCCTGAACCCCCAGCAGTAGGTGGGTACCTATTAATGATTTCTCCCCCCTGAACCCCCAGCAGTAGGTGGGTACCTATTAATGATTTCTCCACCCTGAACTCCCAGCAGTAGGTGGATACCTATTAACGATTTCTGCCCCCTGAACCCCCAGCAGTAGGTGGATACCTATTAACAAATTCCCCCCCCCCTGAACCCCCAGCAGTAGGTGGGTACCTATTAATGATTTCTCCCCCCTGAACCCCCAGCAGTAGGTGTTACCTATTAACGGTTTCTCCCCCCTGAATCCCCAGCAGGAGGTGGGGACCTATTAACGAGTTCCCCCCCCCGAGCCCCCAGTAGGGGGTCCCTATTAACGAGGCCCCCCCCCCTGAGCCCCCAGTAGGGGGGACCTATTAACGAGTCCCCCCCCTGAACCCCCAGCAGGAGGGGGCACCTATTAACGATTTCTCCCCCCTGAACCCCCAGCAGGAGGGGGATACCTATTAACGAGTTCCCCCCCCGGAACCCCCAGTAGGGGGTACCTATTAACGCTTTCTCCCCCCTGAATCCCCAGCAGGAGGTGGGGACCTATTAACGAGTTCCCCCCCCCGAGCCCCCAGTAGGGGGTCCCTATTAACGAGGCCCCCCCCCCTGAGCCCCCAGTAGGGGGTACCTATTAACGCTTTCTCCCCCCTGAATCCCCAGCAGGAGGTGGGGACCTATTAACGAGTTCCCCCCCCCGAGCCCCCAGTAGGGGGTCCCTATTAACGAGGCCCCCCCCCCTGAGCCCCCAGTAGGGGGGACCTATTAACGATTTCTCCCCCCTGAACCCCCAGCAGTAGGGGGTACCTATTAACGATTTCTCCCCCCTGAATCCCCAGCAGTAGGTGGGTACCTATTAACGAGTTCCCCCCCCTGAGCCCCCAGTAGGGGGTACCTATTAACGAGTCCCCCCCCCTGAGCCCCCAGTAGGGGGTACCTATTAACGAGTCCCCCCCCCCTGAGCCCCCAGTAGGTGGGTACCTATTAACGAGTTCCCCCCCCTGAACCCCCAGCAGTAGGGGGTACCTATTAACGATTTCTACCCCCTGAATCCCCAGCAGTAGGTGGGGACCTATTAACGAGTTCCCCCCCCTGAGCCCCCAGTAGGGGGTACCTATTAACGATTTCTCCCCCCTGAACCCCCAGCAGTAGGTGGATACCTATTAACGATTCCCCCCCCTGAGCCCCCAGTAGGGGGTACCTATTAACGAGTCCCCCCCCTGAGCCCCCCCTCTGTACAGGGTTGTTATCACATTTTCTCCTTCAAACCAATCAATGTGGAGGAAAAGTGAAACAAGATGGCAGCCATTTATGTGTGGGATGCGTACTGTCTAGTTGATGTAGTAGAAGATGGCTTTTGTAGGATCAAGCAGCTACATTGGTGCGACTATTCACATTAAGGAGTCGCATATTTCCTATGTAACACACCATGTGTGATCACCTTTTAAGGACATTCAGAGGCAATTATGTATGGTAAAGCCCCAGTCTGTCCTGGTACATTTAAGTGCACACTGTAAGGTAATGCTTAGATCATTGCAACAGCTAATACTCTCAAAGCTGGTTTAAAGTCTCAAATAATGTCTTATTTATAGAGATTATAGATACCAAAAACAAGCTTTTTATTGTGTAATCCTTTCTATGGCTTTGCTCTGATTTATTAGAAAATATCATACAATAGATTGCTGAACTGATTGAAGAGTGACAGAGAGAGAGGTCAGAAAATAACAAGGTTGCTGCCCTCCGTCATAAGTTTGACAGAAAATGGCATGTCATGTCAGTGATCAGTTAACTTTAAAAATTTGCACAGTGGTTGAAGTCACTGTTACTATATATAGAAAAAATGAGTATCTGCACATGTACTTGAGACCCCTTGGGTTAATCAATGTTGTATGTCATTGATAGCTTTTATGATGGAGACACCTGGTTTGAATGGATTTTTAGTTTAAAGGGTGAATGAAGTCAAGGCCACATTTACTTAAAACAGAGTTCCCTTAGGTTAATAAAAAACCTATAATGGGTTTAATTGCCAAAATAATTGCTTTGGATTTGTTTACATGTCAAAATGGTAAATGTTGACTTCATTGTTACTATAAATAGCAGACCTGTTTCCAGGGAGTACCTTTGTTACCTTACAATTTAACTGAAAACTTCCTTAGGACTTCTTTGTCCGCAACTGGTTACTGGGGATCATTTTTCAGGTTCATAGAAGGTCATCACCTTTGACATTAAGTAGAAAGTCTGTAACAGTGTCTGCGACTCTGAGGAATGTTACCCCTGAACTTATAACAACCAGCAGGGGAATGTTACCCCTGAACTTATTTCAACCAGCAGGGGAATGTTACCCCTGAACTTATAACAACCAGCAGGGGAATGTTACCCCTGAACTTATAACAACCAGCAGGGGAATATGCCCCCTTAACTTATAACAACCAGCAGGGGAATGTTACCCCTGAAATTATAACAACCAGCAGGGGAATGTTACCCCTGAACTTATGACAACCAGCAGGGGAATGTTACCCCTGAACTTATGACAACCAGCAGGGGAATGTTACCCCTGAACTTATAACAGCCAGCAGGGGAATGTTACCCCTGAACTTATGACAACCAGCAGGGGAATGTTACCCCTGAAATTATAACAACCAGCAGGGGAATGTTACCCCTGACCTTATAACAACCAGAAGGGAAATGTTACCCCTGAACTTATAACAACAAGCAGGGGAATGTTACCCCTGAACTTATAACACCCAGCAGGGAAATGTTACCCCTGAACTTATAACAACCAGCAGGGGAATGTTACCCCTGAACTTATAACAACCAGAAGGGAAATGTTACCCCTGAACTTATAACAACCAACAGGGGAATGTTACCCCTGAACTTATAACAACCAGCAGGGAGGAATACTATTGTGCAGTCTTCCCTTGTGCAGCATTAAACCAAAAGATGGTGTGACTTAGTGTAATATTACATGTCACTAAGTTTGGGATGGTGTGACTTTGTGTAATATTACATGTCACTAAGTTTGGGATGGTGCGACTTTGTGTACTATTACATGTCACTAAGTTTGGGATGGTGTCAGCATCAGCTGCACTGAGATAGGACACTGCTGGAGCACATGGCAGCCGTTACACACTTATTTGTATAGTTTCTAGGCCAGTTTACCTCTTTAGCTGTGACAAGATTGGCTGGAGAATCCATTAATCCTATGCAGGAAGGCAAACAATACTACTGCTTACATAATGCTGGTGCTAAATAGGAAACATTATAAACTTTTATAGTGTAAGGATGAAATTAATGTTTCATTAAGTACTTGAGATCTATGTTTTTAGGTACAAATTGTTTTGGACTCCTGGCTGGTGTGATTGTATTTCATTTTTCAAACAAAACCACATAACATCAGGCTGAGTTACATTAACTGTTAATGAGAACAACATGGCTGGCATTAGGCACAACTGTTTACCAGTGGAAAATTTTCTATGGTGGTTTGTTTCGATGTAAAACCCATATTTTAACCGAAAAAAATCCCAAGAGTATGACATAAAAGGTTTTGTAAGCATGAGATTTAACCTAGCTTTTACCTCTATAAAAGAAGGCTAGCGTAAACGTACATCATTTACTTTCTTCTATTGAAAACTGAATTACCAACATCAATGTTCTAATAGGCTGGTTTTGATTATTAAGTGTAAGTTTACCTTGGCAACCAAATAACTGCTAATGTCACATCACTCTGGATAGTGTATCACTCCTAAGGTCATATCACCTGTAAGGTCATATCACTCCTAAGGTCATATCACATGTAAGGTCATACCACCCCTACAGTCATAATACCCCTAAGGTCATATCACCTGTAAGGTCATATCACCCCCAAAGTCATAACACCCTAAGGTCATATCACCCCTAAAGTCATAACACCCCTAAAGTCATAACACCCCTAAAGTCATAACACCCCTAAAGTCATAACACCCCATAATGTTGTGTTTCCTCTGAGATCATATTGTTCCAGCCCCAGCCCCACCCCATTGCCATTGTCTGTACTTGTCATAACATGTCATCATTGTCTGATCATGTCACCTGTCTGATTGTGTCACCTGTCTGATTGTGTTACTATCACCTGTCTGATCAAGTCACCTGTCTGATTGTATCACTGTCACCTGTCTGATCAAGTCACCTGTCTGATTGTATCACTGTCACCTGTCTGATCACGTCACCTGCCTGATTGTTACTATCACCTGTCTGATCATGTCATCTGTCTGATTGTGTTACTGTCACCTGTCTGAGTGTGTTACTGTCACCTGTCTGATCATGTCACCTGTCTAATCAAGTCACCTGTCTGATTATGTCACCTGTCTGATTGTGTTACTGTCACCTGTCTGAGTGTGTTACTGTCACCTGTCTGATCATGTCACCTGTCTAATCATGTCACCTGTCTGATCATGTCACCTGTCTGATCATGTCACCTGTCTGATTGTGTCCCTGTCACCTGTCTGATTGTGTTACTGTCACCTGTCTGAGTGTGTTAGTGTCACCTGTCTGATCATGTCATTTGTCTGATCAGGTCACCTGTCTGATCATGTCACCTGTCTGATTATGTCACCTGTCTGAGTGTGTTACTGTCACCTGTCTGATCATGTCATTTGTCTGATCATGTCACCTGTCTGATCATGTCACCTGTCTAATCATGTCACCTGTCTGATCATGTCACCTGTCTGATCATGTCACCTGTCTGGTTGTGTCACTGTCACCTGTCTGATCATGTCACCTGTCTGATTGTGTCACTGTCACCTGTCTGATTGTGTCACCTGTCTGATAATGTCACCTGTCTGGCCATGTCGGTTCTGAGATTAGATTAGAGAATCGAAGGTCATGATGATGTGTTGTGCAGCATCAGATATCATTATGGTTTGTATGATGCAATAAATATCTTTATTTTGCAGACCAATATTAAGTTGTGTTGTAATCCTCCTGCCATCAACAAGCTGTGTTTGTACACAGACCAGCCCAGGGCTGATCCCCAGGATCGTACAGCAGTAATAGCCACAAACACCACTGTCCATAGCCCCCCTGTCATAATCAAATTTGAACCTCATAAAATCTGAGCTAGAATTCATCATTTAATTCCCTGTTTCCTTTGCATATGAATATACATTACAGAGGTGTTCCAGGCTGAACTGGGCTAATCGTCACATTTAAATGTCACTTCGGGCGGCTGGGGACATCCACTAGAAATTATTACAACATTTATATCTGCTCAAGTATGTATTTATCTGAAAAGAGGATGGCTGTCAGGTTTGTTCTGGACAGTTCCCTGTCCCTCCAAGGCCTTCTATTGATCACCAAGCAATTACTGTTAAAGATTTGACAGGCTATGGTCCTAGGAAATGCATGCATTATTGACAAAATTATATTATCCCTTGGTAAGAATTTGTGTCCTATAATCACTTGGTAGTAATTAAGGAATATGATCTCTTTAAGTAAATATCTTTATTCAAATATGCTTCTTAATGTCTGGCATAACTGTGGTAAAACTAAAACGTTGTGTTTAACAGGACTTCCATCAAATGTCAATAACCTGTGGAAACATTTTCATTGTCATGTTGAGGGCAAAGTGGACTAATATAACAAGGCCATCACATACCATTTGACTACAGTAAGCTGATTGGAGAGTAATCAATTAACCCTGGTAAAATACAGATGTTAACCATGGTAAAACCCTGGTAAATAAACAGAGGTTAAACATGATAAAACCCTGGTAAATAAACAGAGGTTAACAATGGTAAAACCCTGGTAAATAACAGAGGTCAACTATATGTTAAAACCCTGGTAAATAAACAGATGTCAACCATATGGTAAAACCCTGGTAAATAAACAGAGGTTAACCATATGGTAAAACCCTGGTAAGTAAACAGAGGTCAACCATGGTAAAACCCTGGTAAGTAAACAGAGGTTAACCATGGTAAACCCCTGGTAAATAAACAGAGCTTAACCATATGGTAAAACCCTGGTAAATAAACAGAGGTTAACCATGGTAAAACCCTGGTAAATAAACAGAAGTTAACCATGGTAAAACCCTGTTAAATAAACACAGGTTAACCATGGTAAAACCCTGGTAAGTAAACAGAGGTTAACCATGGTAAAACCCTGGTAAGTAAACAGAGGTTAACCATGGTAAAACCCTGGTAAATAAACAGAGGTTAACCATGGTAAAACCGTGGTAAATAAACACAGGTTAACCATGGTAAAACCCTGGTAAGTAAACAGAGGTTAACAATGGTAAAACCCTGGCAAATAAACACAGGTTAACCATGGTAAAACCCTGGTAAATAAACAGAGGTTAACCATGGTAAAACCCTGGCAAATAAACACAGGTTAACCATGGTAAAACCCTGGTAAGTGAACAGAGGTTAACCATGGTAAAACCGTGGTAAATAAACAGAGGTCAGCTATATGTTAAAACCCTGGTAAACAAACAGAGATTAACCATATGGTAAAACCCTGGTAAGTAAACAGAGGTTAACCATGGTAAAACTATGGTAAATAAACAGAGGTCAACCATGGTAAAATCCCCAGTAAGTAAACAGAGGTCAACCATGGTTAAACCCCAGTAAGTAAACAGAGGTCAACCATGGTAAAACCCTGGTTAATAAACAGAGATCAACCATGGTAAAACCCTGGTAAACAAACAGAGATTAACCATATGGTAAAACCCTGGTAAGTAAACAGAGGTTAACCATGGTAAAACCCTGGTAAATAAACAGAGGTCAACTATATGTTAAAACCCTGGTAAATAAACAGTGGTCAACCATATGGTAAAACCCTGGTAAATAAACAGAGGTCAACCATATGGTAAAACCCTGTTACATAAACAGAGGTTAACCATATGGTAAAACCCTGGTAAGTAAACAGATGTCAACCCTGGTAAAACCCTGGTAAGTAAACAGAGGTTAACCATGGTAAAACACCAGTAAGTAAACAGAGGTCAACCATGGTAAAACCCTGGTTAATAAAAACGTTTTCTATATCCTACAAACAGTAAATATTGTTAAGTCATTTCTCAATTGATACCAACCACGATTGTCATTGCACAACATTTGTCCATCGTCCAATGATTTTCAAGATTTTTATTGTGCACACATCATGTAACATTGTGCAATCCCACAACTATATATATGTCCTTACACTGAGGGATGGTGTAGATGTTATTGGCACCTGCACAACTATATATATGTCCATACACTGAGGGATGATGTAGATGTTATTAGCACCTGCACAACTCTATATATGTCCTTACACTTAGGGATGGTGTAGATGTTATTGGCACCTGCACAACTCTATAAATGTCCTTACACTGAGGGATGGTGTAGATGTTATTGGCACCTACACAACTCTATATATGTCCTTACACTTAGGTATGGTGTAGATGTTATTGGCACCTGCCCGACTCTATAAATGTCCTTACACTGAGGGATGGTATAGATGTTATTGGCACCTGCACAACTAAATGTATGTCCATACACTGAGGGATGGTGTAGATGCCATTGGCACCTGCACAACTATATATACGTCCTTACACTGAGGGATGGTGTAGATTGTCATGTTGAGGGCAAAGTGGACTAATATAACAAGGCCATCACATACCATTTGACTACAGTAAGCTGATTGGAGAATAATCAATTAACCCTGGTAAAATACAGATGTTAGCCATGGTAAAACCCTGGTAAATAAACAGAGGTTAACCATGGTAAAACACCAGTAAGTAAACAGAGGGCAACCATGGTAAAACCCTGGTTAATAAAAACGTTTTCTATATCCTACAAACAGTAAATATTGTTAAGTCATTTCTCAATTGATACCAACCACGATTGTCATTGCACAACATTTGTCCATCGTCCAATGATTTTCAAGATTTTTATTGTGCACACATCATGTAACATTGTGCAATCCCACAACTATATATATGTCCTTACACTGAGGGATATGGTGTAGATGTTATTGGCACCTGCACAACTATATATATTTCCATACACTGAGGGATGGTGTAGATGCTATTGGCACCTGCACAACTATATATATGTCCTTACACTGAGGGATATGGTGTAGGTGTTATTGGCACCTGCACAACGATATATATTTCCATACACTGAGGGATGGTGTAGATGCCATTGGCACCTGCACAACTATATCTATGTCCTTACACTGGGGGATGGTGTAGATGTTATTAGCATCTGCACAACTATATATATGTCCATACACTGAGGGATGGTGTAGATGTCCTCCGCACCTGCACAACTATATATATGTCCTTACACTGAGGGATGGTGTAGATGTTATTGGCACCTGAAGCCGTTAATAGTGGCCATAAAAGTGACAAAAATGACCTAGCTTTAACCTGCATCATTAAATGTGAAAACCATTTAAAACCCACTTTCACATTATAAATAGGTCCTGATCTTTTGAAATATTTTAGCTTTCTTCGGAAAATTTCTTTATTTGTAACTGTTCATAATGTATTGAGAAAGTGCCTGTCCCAATATTGGCCACGTCTATTACCCCTGGGTAGTAGGTTTGCGCTGCAGGTTTCATCACGAGGTATAATTTGTGAAGAAATCGCCTGCATCATGATGCGGAACGCTGATGAGGTAATTCTTGGACCAATTTGTGAGCTGGAACACATGCGGGTCTGTGAGGTAGTATTAGGCAAACATACATATTGGTACAGATGAAATTCATTTGTCTTCACCACCATGCTGCTGGGACAGGGGACTACCTCTGACCCTTGACCCCTGATCCCTGGCAGAAAACATATATGTATAGCTGTCAGCACCCTTATCACACAACTTTTCACCAGATGCTCAGTTTTTTTACGAGGAAAAACTTGGACATTTTACTGTAATCTCAGATTCTGGCAGCTGCATCAAGGTTGTTCAGTTACAAATGTCATTGGCAGAAATTGATATGATTTAATTTCTAGTGATCCACTTTTTCCTCTCAAAATTTAAGCTTCTCATTACTTAGTAAAGACAAAGGAGTGGATTTAAAATTTAAATTTGATAGTTTAAGTTATGAAAGCTGGGAGCTTGATAATCATTGGGCTTCAATATTTTGTACACAAAAATTCATGTTGATTCCATTTACCACAAGGCATGCTTTAAATAAGCTGGTGAGTTTTGTGTAAATAAGGGTTCAAATAAGTTTGCTTCATGTTTAAAATTTTGTATGGACTCTTTGACAGAATATGTTTACCTTTCTAGTATTTTAAAATGTATTCAAAGATACATGTGTACATTAATTTGTTCTTATTTGACTTGTAGTCTGAATGGTGATACAGGGTTTTTTAAATGAGGAAATGAAGGTTTTTTTTTTTCTTAAGTTTCACGTTACACACACTATCAAGAAAGCTAAATTGATCCAGATAGGCTTCTGAAAGAAGGATGGTCTGGCTGATAAGATCTGGGGAGGCAGGGTTATCAGGCAGCCATGCACATGTGTGGACTACTGGCACAGTCAGGGGGCATATTTGGCCCCTAAAGTCTTGTCATTGTAACTGGTTCAAATATAGTAAAATTCAAATTATCTTTTTAAGTGGTGTCCTTCTAGCGGTGGTAAGAAAAATAATTACAGAGAGATCATTCTATGTGGGAGGATATCATCAATTTTTGGCTAAATAGACATGTACTGTAGTTTTACTATAAATATCTTGCTCTCTTTCCATACCTGTATCAGCATTGGTTTGGTCAACATTCCCTGTCGTTGGTCCACACTACCTGTCATTGGTCCACATTACCTGTCATTGGTCCACATTACCTGTCATTAGTCCACATTACCTGGACATGGGTCCACATTACCTGTCATTGGTCCACACTACCTGTCATTGGTCCACACTACCTGGACATTGGTCCACATTACCTGGACATGGGTCCACATTACCTGTCGTTGGTCCACACTACCTGTCATTGGTCCACATTACCTGTCATTGGTCCACATTCCCTGTCATTGGTCTACACTACCTGGACATTGGTCACAGTAACTGTCATTGGTCCACATTACCCGTCATTGGTCCACATTACCCGTCATTGGTCCACATTCCTTGTCATTGGTCTACACTACCTGGACATTGGTTCACATTACCCGTCATTGGTCCACATTACCTGTCATTGGTCCACATTACCTGGACATTGGTCACAGTAACTGTCATTGGTTCACATTACCTGTCATTGGTCCACATTCCCTGTCATTGGTCCACATTACCTGTCATTGGTCTACACTACCTGGACATTGTTCACAGTAACTGTCATTGGTTCACATTACCCGTCATTGGTCCACATTACCCGTCATTGGTCCACATTACCTGTCATTGGTCCACATTACCTGTCATTGCTCCCCATTCCCTGTCATTGGTCCCCATTACCTGTCATTGGTCCACATTCCCTGTCATTGGTCCACATTACCTGTCATTGGTCCACATTACCCGTCATTGGTCCACATTACCTGGACATTGGTCCACATTAACTGTCATTGGTCCACATTATCTGTCATTGGTCCACATTCCCTGTCATTGGTCCACACTACCTGGACATTGGTCCACATTACCTGTCATTGGTCCACATTCCCTGTCATTGGTCCACATTCCCTGTCATTGGTCCACACTACCTGGACATTTGTCCACATTCCAACATTGGTCCTCATTACCTGTCATTGGTCCACATATTACACTACAGAGGGTTGTTTAATTGTACTACATAGGGCTGTTACATTTTTTTACAGGGGGCCTTTATATTACACTACAGAGGGTTGTTATATTACACTACAGAGGGCTAAGTTATAGCAGAAAGGGAGGCAACCTATGTATGTTAACTACAAAGGATGTGATGTGAACTCTGAGCTTTAAAGAGTTGTTTTCATTGTGAAAAGGATTAAGTTGTTGTTATCCATTTCTGCATAGGTTAGGGTATTTCAATGTTGAGAAGTTCCATCCATACTTCCGTCACTTATAAGATCTGAATTGTGAAAAGTCATCTGTCAGTTCAGGTCTAATATGACAGTGATAAATTCGGCAACGGGAAATCTAACAGTAAGAATTCCCACCATGGTGACCGAGGTCACAGGACCAATCTTGTCAGAGTTTTAAGAGAGAATAAATACTGTTGAAGATGGGTATCAGTGAAACTTGGTTTGGATCATCCTGACGAGGATTAGTAGAAAAAGCTCTATGGTCAGTAGTAGCTCAGGCAGGGTTAGTATCCTTTATGGTCAGTCGTAGCTCAGGCAGGGTTAGTATCTTTTATGGTCAGTAGTAGCTCAGGCAGGGTTGGTATCCTTTATGGTCAGTAGTAGCTCAGGCAGGATTAGTATCCTTTATGGTCAGTAGTAGCTCAGGCAGGGTTAGTATCCTTTATGGTCAGTCGTAGCTCAGGCAGGGTTAGGATTGGGAGGGGATGGGGTGAATTTGTTGACCAATGCGGAACATTAGTGAAGAACTGTTCAAGGCTGGTGGTTTTAAGAAGAAAAATAAGGGATCATCAGAATGAGAAAGGGTTTATCTATAATGCTACAGAAACAGGAGGGAAGGTGTCAATGGCCAGAGCGGGGCTGTTGATACAGGCATATGTAAGGCTTAGAGAGTGTACAAGGCCAAAATACGGACAAAAACTGGCACATATTATGGAGAAGGGGATTTAATGGGATGAGTTTAAGCAGTAGCATAAATGAATTTGGTATAAGACATCACATCAACTGTAAAACAGATTTATGGATGGGGTGGGGGGTATGGTGTTTTTAATCTACTCTTTTAAAATGGATGTCAATGGTCACTTTGATAAGCAATAAACATACGCCTGCACTCTGTTGGACTTTCATTAAATGTAAGTTGGTGATAGGTTTTCTAAACACCAGTATCAAAGTTGTAACACTGCCTGAGTTTTTCTCCTGTTAACATAATTGATGAAATTTTGGTTTGAGAGGTTTTAGAGATTTGTTTGACTGGAAATGTAATTGTGTGTTTGGTATAGCCTTACTTGGGGTGCCAAGCTAGCGTATTGACCTGTAGAATATTCTGTTAAGGTACTCAACGCATTAACCACCAGCAGTGAAACTTATAAGAAAGTGAGTTGCACTAGGCGGTATGGAAGAGGTATGGAGGGGCTGGTGCTCGGGTTACTCTGTTCCCACGCTGCCTGGTACGGAGGCTGGCCTAGCTCCCTCGGCTGCTGTGGTAGAGGGCACTGGCAGGGACCTTGTCACCCAAACTTTGACTGTCAAAGAGAATGAGCTAGAACATGTGTGCTTCACTGTTGGAGTATAGCTGTAGTGCCTGGCTTAGTTAGATCACAGACTGATACCATATGGCAGCTATTGTCTCCACCATGTTATAAAGTAGTAGGACTCAGTTGTCATTGGTGTCTATTGATCACTTTGTGTATTGACATGGAAATAAAATTAAACCGGTATCAATAATTATCTAGGTAGGCTTTTAAGAGACATTCTTGCCAAGAACAGTTCTTGATGTAGCATTTTATCACTGGGTTTCAATGTACTAAAGTCATCTTGCACTGAGTAAAGCTGTTGGGTCAAAATACACTCTAACATTCATTGATATTAACAAAGCAGAAACCCTACAAGTTTAAAACGGGAGATGGGGGAGAAAGTTAACCATTCATCTTCAACCTTGGAGTAGGGGAGCTAAAGCAATCCTGTCACACACAGCCACATGGCGAAGATACCAGTACACCCAGTCCAAGGGTAGGGGCAGGGATACATGACACAAAAACACAAAATCAAATTAATGTTGTCAAGGCAACAGGTTCTACAGATGTTGAGCCCTCCAACCACACAACATACCAACAATCTAGTGAACATAAACTAGTACTCCAATAGGCAATGGGAGTGTAGGATATAGATCAGAGAAGTGGGGAAAACCGAGCAGGTTAACTCAGTGAATAGACAGGAGAGGTAGAGAAACAGAGGAAAATAGACAGGAGAGAGAGAGAAACAGAGGAAAATAGACAGGAGAGGTAGAGAAACAGAGAGATATAGACAGGAGAGATAGAGAAACAGACGGAAATAGACAGGAGAGAGAGAGAAACAGAGGAAAATAGACAGGAGAGGTAGAGAAACAGAGAGAAAAGCAGGTTAACTCAGGGAATAGACAGGAGAGGAAGAGAAACAGAGGGAAATAGACAGGAGAGATAGAGAAACAGAGGGTTATAGACAGGAGAGGGAGAGAAACAGAGGGATATAGACAGGAGAGATAGGGAAACAGAGGAAAAATAGACAGGTGAGATAGAGAAACAGAGGGATATAGACAGGAGAGATAGGGAAACAGAGGAAAATAGACAGGAGAGATAGAGAAACAGAGGGAAATAGAGAGGTAGAGAAACAGAGGGATATAGATCAGAGAAGTGGGGAAAACCGAGCAGGTTAACTCAGGGAATAGGCAGGAGAGGTAGAGAAACAGAGGGATATAGATCAGAGAAGTGGGGAAAACCGAGCAGGGTAACTCAGGGAATAGACAGGAGAGGTAGAAAAACAGAGGGATATAGATCAGAGAAGTGGGGAAACCCGAGCAGGTTAACTCAGGGAATAGACAGGAGAGATAGAGAAACAGAGGGACATAGACAGGAGAGATAGAGAAACAGAGGGTTATAGACAGGAGAGGAAGAGAAACAGAGGGAAATAGACAGGAGAGGGTTATAGACAGGAGAGGTAGAGAAACAGAGGGAAATAGACAGGAGAGGGTTATAGACAGGAGAGGTAGAGAAACAGAGGGAAATAGACATGAGAGATAGAGAAACAGAGGGACATAGACAGGAGAGATAGAGAAACAGAGGGACATAGACAGGAGAGATAGAGAAACAGAGGGATATAGACATGAGAGGTAGAGAAACAGAGGGATATAGACAGGAGATATAGAGAAACAGAGGGATATAGACATGAGAGAGAGAGAAACAGAGGAAAATAGACAGGAGAGATAGAGAAACAGAGGGTTATAGACAGGAGAGGTAGAGAAACAGAGGTATATAGACAGGAGAGATAGGGAAACAGAGGAAAATAGACAGGAGAGATAGAGAAACAGAGGGTTATAGACAGGAGAGGGAGAGAAACAGAGGGAAATAGACAGGAGAGGTAGAGAAACAGAGAGAAATAGACAGGAGAGATAGAGAAACAGAGGAAAATAGACAGGAGAGGTAGAGAAACAGGTGGGGAAAACCGAGCAGGTTAACTCAGGGAATAGGCAGGAGAGGTAGAGAAACAGAGGGATATATACAGGAGAGATAGGGAAACAGAGGAAAAATAAACAGGAGAGATAGAGAAACAGAGGGATATATACAGGAGAGATAGGGAAACAGAGGAAAAATAAACAGGAGAGATAGAGAAACAGAGGGATATATACAGGAGATATAGAGAAACAGAGGGATATAGACAGGAGATATAGAGAAACAGAGGGATATAGACATGAGAGAGAGAGAAACAGAGGAAAATAGACGGGAGAGAGAGAGAAACAGAGGAAAATAGACAGGAGAGAGAGAGAAACAGAGGAAAATAGACAGGAGAGGTATAGAAACAAATGGAAATAGACAGGAGAGATAGAGAAACAGAGGGTTATAGACAGGAGAGGTAGAGAAACAGAGGGATATAGACAGGAGAGATAGGGAAACAGAGGAAAAATAGACAGGAGAGATAGAGAAACAGAGGGATATAGACAGGAGAGAGAGAGAAACAGAGGAAAATAGACAGGAGAGGTAGAGAAACAGAGGAAAATAGACAGGAGAGATAGAGAAACAGAGGGATATAGACAGGAGAGATAGAGAAACAGAGGAAAATAGACAGGAGAGGTAGAGAAACAGAGAGAAATAGACAGGAGAGATAGAGAAACAGAGGGAAATAGACAGTAGAGATAGAGAAACAGAGGGAAAGAGATCGGAGAGGTAGAGAAACAGAGGGATATAGACAGGAGCGATAGAGAAACAGAGGGATATAGGCAGGAGAGGTAGAGAGACAGAGGGATATAGACAGGAGAGGAAGAGAAACAGAGAGAAATAGACAGGAGAGGTAGAGAGACAGCGAGAACTAGACAGGAGAGATAGAGAAACAGATGGAAATAGACAGGAGAGATAGAGAATCAGAGGGAAATAGACAGGAGAGAAAGAGAAGCAGAGGGAAATAGACAGGAGAGGTAAAGAGACAGAGGGAAATAGACAGGAGAGATAGAGAACCACAGGGAAATAGACAGGAGAGATAGAGAATCAGAGGGAAATAGACAGGAGAGAAAGAGAAGCAGAGGGAAATAGACAGGAGAGGTAAAGAGACAGAGGGAAATAGACAGGAGAGGTAAAGAGACAGAGGGAAATAGACAGGAGATATAGAGAAACAGAGGGATATAGACAGGAGAGATAGAGAAACAGAGGGATATAGACAGGAGAGGTAGAGAAACAGGGGGACATAGACAGGAGAGGTAGAGAAACAGAGGGAAATAGACAGGAGAGATAGAGAAACAGAGGGAAATAGACAGGAGAGATAGAGAAACAGAGGGAAATAGACAATAGAGATAGAGAAACAGAGGGAAATAGACAGGAGAGATAGAGAAACAGGGGGAAATAGACAGTAGAGATAGAGAAACAGAGGGACATAGACTGGAGAGATAGAGAAATAGAGGGAAATAGACAGGAGAGAGAGAGAAACAGAGGAAAATAGACAGGAGAGGTAGAGAAACAGAGGGATATAGACAGGAGAGGTAGAGAAACAGAGGGATATAGATCAGAGAAGTGGGGAAATAGACAGGAGAGATAGAGAATCTGAGGGACAGATAGAGAAACAGAGGGAAATAGACAGGAGAGGTAGAGAGACAGAGGGAAATAGACAGGAGAGATAGAGTAACAGAGGGATATAGACAGGAGAGATAGAGAAACAGACGGAAAAAGACAGGAGAGAGAGAGAAACAGACGGAAATAGACCGGAGAGAGAGAGAAACAGAGGGATATAGACAGGAGAGATAGAGAAACAAAGGGACATAGACTGGAGCGATAGAGAAATAGAGGGAAATAGACAGGAGAGATAGAGAAACAGAGGGATATAGACAGGAGAGATAGAGAAACAGAGGGACATAGACTGGAGAGATAGAGAAATAGAGGGAAATAGACAGGAGAGATAGAGAATCTGAGGGACATAGACAGGAGAGATAGAGAATCTGAGGGAAATAGACAGGAGAGATAGAGAAAAAGAGGGAAATAGACAGGAGAGATAGAGAAACAGAAGGAAATAGCCAGGAGAGGTAGAGAAACACAGGGAAAAGATTCCCAAATATAAGAGGAACATTTACAACAGAATTAAGAGAAGGGGTTTATAGTATACCGTTAAAGTATGGGTTGAGGGATATAGCAAGTTTCTGGTGTTCCTTGACCATGCCTATTTCCCGAGGCTCCCTCAACCCCATACTTTAACCGTTTTATTATAACGATACACACTGGAGATATAGTTTTAATCAGAAAATATTTGTAAACCATAAACTTTATAGCTTCACGTCCCAACTACCCTTATGATGGCAATGGAGCCAAATTATGCTTCCGAGTTCGGTAGCAAGCTCCGCCCACCTCGTGCGTCACTTCCGAGTTTGGTAACAAGCTCCCCCCACCTCTCGCCTGATTGGCTTGGCAGAAATACCCAATTGTAGGTGTGTTTTAGTTCCCAGACTAACACACAGGACTAAAACACAGTCAGGCAAAAGTGGGGATATATTCGATTTAACCAATTACTTTTATATAGAGTAAATAAAGTAGAGGTATATTAATGGTATATCATGTCAAAAAACAACTTAATAACTTTGGTTGATTCAAAATCAAATATGTCTGCAGTGTTTATTATGATGGGTTATTTCAAAAAAAAAAAATTATTTTATTTTTCTTGTGATAGGTTGTTTCAAAAAAACAAATATGTGTTTTAAAATCAATTCAGTGTATTCAGTGTTTTTTGTATGGGTCATTTCAAAATCAAATATGTATTCAATGTTTTTATGATGGTTTTTTTCAAAAACAAAAATGTATTCAGTGTTTCTTGTGATGAGTTGTTTAAAAATAAAGTATGTATAAAATGTTTTTTGGTCGAGTTATGTCAAACCGAAATTAATATGCGTCATCGATATCACATCAGTATAAAGATGAGGAAAATTTCTGGTCTATTTTCTTTCTTCCTTTTCAATAATCAGGATCACTGCATTTCAAAATCATTTGTATATTAGTTATAAGTGGATGACAAGATCAAAATTGACACATGAATCTCAAATATATTATTTTGGAAACAACTGTTGAATAAACAACATCTCTCTTGATACTTGAACATACCAGACAAGACATTTTCCTGGTTTTAATTGAATTCAAAACTTTTTGTTTTTTAATACAAATTTCTATAAGCTACAGTAAGTTAGAACTGCAATAGCAGTGACGATATGCAGATTCTACGGTCTATAACATGTCACACACAAACCTTTCCCTAAGTTCCTTCACACTACAATCACCAACACATCTCTATCACAGAAAGACATGAAACAGATTCTAGCATAATTGTGTCTGGTAAGACAGCTCACATTAAAAGCTAAATTGCCTAGCCTCCAGACCATTTTCTGTGAGCCAGAGGCTACATAGTTTCTTGTCATTGACTGCGTTTTCATTGGTCAGGATCCTTGCATTATAAGTTCATTTGCATAATGTGTTTTAAGTAGTTGGCTAGATCAAATTCAATAAAAAAAACACAACATTTTGATTTTACTTATGAAAAAGAATCATTGAAAAGACACCATTCTTTTTTTCTTTCTTAATACTGTATTTGTGTTTACAGTGACAGAGGATCGAATGCCCTACCTGATACTGGGGGAGGACAATATAGTCCTCAAACAGAACATGGAGGAGTGGCTATACTCCAAACCACACCAACTTCATACCGAGTCAGACAGTATGTTCCTCTCAGGTATGTCTCCAACAAACCCAGGATAATGACCCCCTACAAATAAATTAGGGATAATGACCCCCTACAAATATATATATAAGGGATAATGACCACCCCCTACAAATATATTAGGGATAATGACCACCCCATACAAATATATTAGGGATAATGACCACCCCCTACAAATATATTAGGGATAATGACCCCCTACAAATATATTAGTGATAATGACCACCCCCTACAAATATATTAGGGATAACGACCACCCCCCTACAAATATATTAGGGATAATGACCACCCCCTACAAATATATTAGGGATAATGACCCCCTACAAATATATTAGTGATAATGACCACCCCCTACAAATATATTAGGGATAACGACCACCCCCCTACAAATATATTAGGGATAATGACCACCCCCTACAAATATATTAGGGATAATGACC
>NW_018403788.1:157101-159146 GCF_002113885.1 Mizuhopecten yessoensis | reverse complement strand
CAAATTTATTTGGGATAATGACCACCCCCCTACAAATTTATTTGGGATAATGACCGATCCCCTGCAAATTTATTTGGGATAATGACCAATCCCCTGCAAATTTATTTGGGATAATGACCACCCCCCTACAAATTTATTTGGGATAATGACCAATCCCCTTCAAATTTATTTGGGATAATGACCACCCCCCTACAAATTTATTTGGGATAATGACCGATCCCCTGCAAATTTATTTGGGATAATGACCAATCCCCTGCAAATTTATTTGGGATAATGACCATCCCCCTACAAATTTATTTGGGATAATGACCGATCCCCTTCAAATTTATTTCAGATAATGACCACTCCCAACGACAGTAATAGCAGTAACCTCACATATGTTATCAAGGATAATGTCTGTTCCCTCAAAAATGTCCTCATGTAATAAATTATCCTCTCCACTACAACAATAATCACCCCCCTACAAATGTATTTTGGATGATGACTGATCCACTGCAAATTTATTTGGGATAAGACCGATCCCCTGCAAAAAATTTGGGATAATGACCAATCCCCTGCAAATTTATTTGGGATAATGACCACCCCCCTACAAATTTATTTGGGATAATGACCGATCCCCTGCAAATTTATTTCGGATAATGACCACTCCCAACGACAGTAATAGCAGTTACCTCACATATGTTATCAAGGATAATGTCTGTTCCCTCAAAAATGTCCTCATGTAATAAATTATCCTCTCCACTACAACAATAATCAGATCAAGAATATGGGATAATGACTACTCACCCTTAAGTGTCTATGGGATAGTGACTACTCACTCTCAAGTGTATATGGGATAATGATTACTCACCCACAAGTGTATATGGAATAATGACTACTCACCCACAAGTGTATATGGGATAATGACTACTCACCCACAAGTGTATATGGAATAGTGACTACTCACCCTTAAGTGTATACGGGATAATGACTACTCACCCACAAGTGTATATGGAATAGTGACTACTCACCCTTAAGTGTAAGTGTATATGGAATAGTGACTACTCAACCACATATGGAATAATGACTACTCACCCTCAAGTGTATATGGGATAATGACTACTCACCCACAAGTGTCTCTGGGATAGTGACTACTCACCCACAAGTGTATATGGGATAATGACTACTCACCCACAAGTGTATATGGAATAGTGACTACTCACTCTCAAGTGTATATGGGATAATGACTACTCACCCTCAAGTGTCTATGGGATAGTGACTACTCACTCTCAAGTGTCTATGGGATAGTGACTACTTAATTACCTACAAGTGTATATGGGACTACTCACCCACAAGTGTATATGGAATAATGACTACTCACCCACAAGAGTATATGGAATAATGACTACTCGCCCACAAGTGTATATGGAATAATGACTACTCACCCACAAGTGTATATGGAATAGTGACTACTCAACCACAAGTGTATATGGAATAGTGACTACTCACCCACAAATGTATATGGAATAATGACTATTCACCCACAAGTGTATATGGAATAGTGACTACTCACCCACAAGTGTATATGGAATAGTGACTAATCACCCACAAGTGTATATGGAATAGTGACTACTCACCCACAAGTGTATATGGAATAGTGACTAATCACCCACAAGTGTATATGGGATAATGACTACTCACCCACAAGTGTATATGGAATATGGGATAATTACTACTCAATAACAAGTGTATAAGGAATAATGTACTCTGAGATAATATGGAATAATGAACACTCCCCTACAAAGGTACTCGGAGCTAATATGGAATAATGAACACTCCCCTACAATGTACTCAGAGATATGGAATTATGAACACTCCCCTACAAATGTACTCTGAGATAATATGGAATAATGAAAACTCCCTTACAATGTACTCAGAGATATGGAATAATGAACACTCCCCTACAATGTATGCAGAGATATGGAATAATGAACACTCCCCTACAAATGTATCGAGGGATAACAATGGGGATAACAATCAGACCATACTCATAGACTCCCCCCCCC
>NW_018403788.1:144972-155335 GCF_002113885.1 Mizuhopecten yessoensis | reverse complement strand
CCCCCCCTTCCCCCACCCCCAATAATAAATATACCTAGGGATAACAATCAGACCATACTCATAGAATCCCCCACCCCTTCCCCCACCCCCAATAATAAATAAACTTGCAATTATGAAATGAATCCCTTCACTAAAAAGGAAAAGGTAGATAGCAATGAAATGTTAGTGAGAATGATGAAGTTGTTAAAACTCTCTCATTAGACTGTTACTGATACATATATATCACTGTTCTTTAGGAAATATCTCATCAGAAGAACAGATCAATCCTTACGCTCATAAGTCAGTTACCAACAGTTATCAATTTACAGAAAAGCTACAATTGTTGACAAATTTATCCTGACCAATCTTAACTTTGTATCTGTATTCTTTGTAAAAGTAACACTACAGTCAACAAGCAGAAAATGTCTGTATATTGTCCTAATCATTTGGTTAACTGAGAATTTTGGACGTCATCTTTACCAATAAATCAGACATTTTGATAGAAATATGAGGTGTGTGCTGTGATTATGGAGTCTAGTAAGTGTGGAGAGATGACAACATTGCTGTAACTGTAAAATGTTTTCTTCCAAATATGGATTAAACCAGTAATGGAAGCGAAGACTTGAGTGGGTATAAATCGTGGTGATGCGGGGAGTTGACTACAGGCCAGCCTCCATTGTTTATCTTCTCTGTTGTAGACGATATGTTGTCTAATATATGACCTCATTTTTATAAATTTTCTTCAAATTCTGTTTCTGCAGCCCTCATGATTGGTTCCTCTGCTATCTCCGCCCCAATCTCTTACTGTATACAACAAAGCAAGCACATCAAATTACAGCACACCCATCAACTCCTTTATACATCCCAATAGGGCATCAACTCCTTTATACATCCCAGTAGGGCTTCTATGTGAAATACACTCCATCTTCATCTCCATATGGAGTTATACAATGTTATACATATAAAGGACTGATTCACTCAGTGTTAAAATAATGTTGGGATGTATTTTATTTGTTTAGATCAAATGCTTTGAAATTTTTATTTAATAAATTCAGATATATGAGGTATGGTTTTATCTAATGGAGTGCTCTCCCCTGGTGCCCGAAGCCTAGTTGAATAGACCTAACTAACAGAGGTGAATTTGTTTCAGTGTCCTTTGTGAATTGGATTATTTGTGCTTGTGGAGGCAGCAATCAATGGTTTAATCTATGGGACGCCTGGCCCGCTATGTCAGTGTGATGTCTGGCAGACCCATGAGGCCAGCATTCAAGCCCTCGGCTCCTCATCCTAAAAAACAAATTCCTATGATTTACCGAAAATTTAATTAGTGTTTTTTTGTCTGTATTTACGAACAATTTTGTGGCATTGTCCAATCTTCCCTTTCTCACCAAATATTAAATTATGTCAAACGAGACGAAGGCCACAAGGAAAGTTGTCGTAATGATAAATGAAATGTATACTGTAGCTCTCCTTACAGCTAAAGTCTAAACATTGAGAAAACTTTCACACACAAAGAATACAATGAGGGCACAATAAGTGCACAATTTAATGACATCATTAGGATGTCATGTCCCCATAAATTGCAATGTGTCATCTAGTGACATCAGAAGGATGTCAGATCAGAAAGGTTTCCACAGTGTATAATCTAGTGACATCACTACTGAATTCACATGTATCTATAAACTACAATATGTAATCTATAGAGACATCAGAAGAATGTCAGATCAGTAAGATCTCCATAAACTACAATATGTAATCTATAGAGACATCAGTAGTATGTCAGATCAATAAGATCTCTATAAACTACAATATGTAATCTAGTGACATCTCCATAAACTGCAATATGTAATCTATAGAGACATCAGTAGTATGTCAGATCAATAAGATCTCTATAAACTACAATATGTAATCTAGTGACATCTCTATAAACTACAATATGTAATCTATAGAGAAATCAGTAGTATGTCAGATCAGTAAGATCTCCATAAACTACAATATGTAATCTAGTGACATCTCCATAAACTACAATATGTAATCTAGTGACATCAGTAGTATGTCAGATCACTAAAATCTCTATAAACTACAATATGTAATCTATAGTGACATCAGTAGTATGTCAGATCAGTAAGATCTCAATAAACTACAATATGTAATCTTTAGTGACATCAGTAGTATATCAGATCAATAAGATCTCTATAAACTACAATATGTAATCTATAGGAGATCAGTAGTTTGTCAGATCAATAAGGTCTCCAATATGTAATCTATAGAGACATCAGTAGTATGTCAGATCAATAAGATCTCCATAAACTACAATATGTAATCTATAGTGACATCAGTAGTATGTCAGATCAATAAGATCTCCATAAACTACAATATGTAATCTATAGAGACATCAGTAGTATGTAAGATCAGTAAGATCTCCATAAACTAGAATATGTAATCTATAGTGACATCAGTAGTATGTCAGATCAGTAAGATCTCCTTGAACTACAATATGTAATCTATAGTGACATCAGTAGTATGTCAGATCAATAAGATCTCCATAAACTACAATATGTGATCTAGTAACATCAGTAGTATGTCAGATCAGACAGATCTCCATAAACTACAATATGTAATCTATAGTGACATCAGTAGAATATCAGATCAGTAAGATCTCCATAAACTACAATATGTAATCTATAGTGACATCAGTAGTATGTCAGATCAGTAAGATCTCCTTAAACTACAATATGTAATCTATAGTGACATCAGTAGTATATCAGATCAGTAAGATCTCCATAAACTACAATATGTAATCTATAGTGACATCAGTAGTATGTCAGATCAATAAGATCTCCATAAACTACAATATGTGATCTAGTGACATCAGAAGGATGTCAGATCAGTAAGGTCCCCATAAAGTGCAGTTTAGAACCAAGTGACATGATTAGGATATCAGTAAGATGTCACATGTCCTAGAACGCATTGTATAATGTTGTGACGTGACATCAGTAGGATGTCAGATCAATAAGGTCCCCATAAACTTCAGTGTATAATAGGCTGTCTGCACTACCATCCATTAGTTTGATGATGATAGACAAATCTGCTTTAGTTGCCTGCATTCTCTTTGAGTATTCCATAAGACACCTCCACCCACCGAGTTTGTCACTATTACCAGACACCTATCAGACATTAAACGCCACAATGAAATTCTAGAATTCTAAGTAGACAAGGGGGAGCCACCTGTTTAGGGTTGACATTTTTAGTACATATTTTTATACCAATCTATTGGCTTTGTTTGGGAGGTGTAACAGGGAGTGTTTAGTCTAAAATCTCCAGGTACACCGTATCTCATCCTGTTATGTTCTTATCATAGGTTCGTCCTTGGCCTTCGTACACAAAAACTTACAGTCAAGGTCGTGGAACTTGGAATGTTGTTCCCAAGGGTAGTTCATTTGAACAATAGGTTTATAGATCTTCTGTTGATTCAGAAATAAAGCTGTTTTAACCATGACAAGATACTTAATTATGACATGTAGCTGTTTCTCTGGCCCAAAACATTCAACAATAAAACATAAGTTGCTGTCTTTGCACTCTTTGTACAGTGCTTTCCTGCTTATGCTACCATGGATTAGTACTATATTATAGCCTGCAATTATTTGTATTTTTTTAAGATTACCTGAAATCTGGTTACACTTTTATCTCAAAATCCTGATACAAATTGCCTTTATTTCTTCCCAAAAGATGCCTTAATGAATAGGTATTAAGGGTACATGTAAACTGTAGACTGTGTACTGTGAGAGAGAGATGATCTGCTGTTTTCTATATCTGTCTGTTTATTTCTACCACCACAAGGGACCCAGGCTTTGTTTAATGCCTCGGGGGACATAAAAGGTAACTATGGCAACATCACACATCATCCTCATCTTCATTTCATCATGCCTGTACAGTGGTTGGTTGCCTGTATTCAATTTTTTTTCACGTAATTTTTCATATTTTTTTGTCATTTTTTGTGGATTAATTTTTTTATTTTACTGTATTGTCTGGTTGTGAACTTTGACCTTGATTTTCCCCTCAGTCCTGTCACCTACCAGTCTGTGGACAGAACTCCTGTTTATAACCACTTTCAGCAATTGTCAAGTGAATATTGAAACTATTTCTGCCATTTCTTTATGTGTTTAATTGTAATAACATTAGCTAAGCAAATATTTTGATAAATAATTCACTCAATGATCAAAACCCACATAGATGTTGTCGCTTGTTATTGAAGTGAGGAAAAGGACGTTTTGTCTTCTCTGTTTACTTTTTCCCTCTGTTGTTCCCTTCATTGCTTACGGTTTAGCCTAATGCTGACCTAAAATGTTACCAGTTTGTGATGGTGGATCCAGCCCAGCTATTTTTATCCTTGTCTCATTGGAAAATCTTTCTGTCAGGCCATTAAATTTTCCTCAGAATCCAAACTGTTATTGTTAAGCATCTAGTGAATGTCTCCAAACAATTACACAAATATAAATGAATTAGATTTTTTTTTTTTTATCAAAACATCAAATATATAGTCAACTAGGATAAGAAAAGCTGGGTGTATAACGACAGTCCACCTACAAACTGTAACAGTGGCAGACAGACAGAGGTCATACGATTATTGTTATGTACCAATAACAGACGTTTATCACGATACTAATAAGCAGATTCATCTGTCACGGTTTCGTTAACCTGAAGTTGTTGAGTATATAATGACTAAATTAACAATGAGGGTCGTGCATGTCAATGAGTTCTCCTGCATGTTACGTCAATCAGCTCCGTCGCTGTTGTGTTTGGTAGTAAAAGTATTTTTTGTGTCTCAATAGAAAGGGTAAGAAATGTATTCATTTGTTTGACAGATAGATATTTTGGGATAGATGTTAAACTTTGTTTTCCATGCTAAGATATATATTAGAACTTTTTGGAATTAAGAAAATGACATACATATATAACCTTTTTTCCTTTTGGCTATTTTGACATGAGTAAGACATGATTTATCTTGTTGTTGATATTGATTACATAGTTACGACACCAGTGACATTCAGCTTCCGCCTTCGTTCTCCAATTCTAGCTTTATTTGGCACTTGGTTTTCATATCATCAATTTTTATATCTTATTACTCAGGAAAGCTCAAATAATAAATCATTTCACAAAAACACTTCCTTTAGATTGATGAATTTGAGGACAGTGAAATGCTTTCTCAGCATTTGTTGACGTATATATAGCTACAGTTTGAATTTCTACAGATTTCTTACCTTTGGATTGAATTTTAATAAAATGTTTGATATCAAAAAATATATGTATATCAATACACCGTTCAGTTTATTTTTTTGCAGTTTGGTGATGAAATCATCTTGTTGCATCTAGCAAGTCTTTTATTTTTTTAAATTTTAAATTTTTGTCTTCACAGATACATCATGTAAAATATCATATGAGTATACATATATCATGTAAACATATCCTCTCACAGGAGTCACATCTTTGATCTAGCAAGTCTTTGCCATAGGATTTTTTCTGACAATTTTGAGTTATATGGGTTTTTGTGTATATGACAGCTTCAATTAATCTTGATACAATAACTGTTTTATAAGTGTTCATCCTAAGTAAAATTCAGAGTTATTTATGATTTAGAAAATATGAATGCCGCATAGTAGGTTTCTATTGTAAAACTCTGAATCCCACTTCATTTCGGTATTAGTATTTTAGATTGTAAATGAAATATTTGACGCATTCACAATTTTTTGTAAATTATTTTGTTACAATTACTAATTATAAGTTCAGCATAGGAAAGCAAACGAATGTATTAAAGATTGCCTTTATCTATAGCAAGGAAAACTCCGCAGAGGAGGTCGACAACAGTAACGTATAGATGAAAGTGAGGCTTGCTCTGGATTTGTTATTTTCTGTGAAGAGTTAAAGATACAATATGAAAAGCAATGTTCATCTGAATGTTTATGTGCTCAGGAATATAGGGATGTAAGTGCTGTTGAGGTAAAACTTGAAATAGGGGTGTCTTCTCTGATATGTTGTTGACCACTGACTACAGGAATCGGTGTACACATCGCCCGTGAGGCCCTAGTGGTCAGTGTCCATAGCGATACCATCAAACAGGTCCACTACGTTCACATCACTGAACCAGAGAAGCTGAGGCGTGACATCTACCCAACCTTAACCAACCCCACAGCTATCTCGGTGGACTGGCTCACTGACCTTGTCTACATTGTCAATGACCTTCGGGTAAGTCAATGACCTTCGGGTAAGTCAATTAGCAATTTCATGGGTTCTTATTTTCACCATTTTGCATCTTATTTCCAGTGTCTTAATTCTGCAAAGAACACGAAAAAAACTGGTTATGTACGTCATGTACGTCACATAAGAATTCAGGAATGAATAACTGGACAATAAAGAGATGAGTCAGCTACCTAGTTTTCTGTTTTAACTATTTGATTTTAACAGATTTTATAGTACGCAGACAAATGGATCAGAAACATGCATTGTTCCACTTTCTGAATTAAATATACTGCAGCATTTATACTGCTGTCGTGGTTGTAACTTGTAGAGTCTGGGAGAAGCTTTCTGTTTTTAGAATTATGTTGGTGTCAAAAATATTGAAGAAGAAAAGAAGGAAGTTTGTTCCTGTGGATTTGACTGTATACTTGGACCCATTGTACTGTAATAGCAGATTATTACCAGGTGGTTGATTGTGTATGATGATCTAGTTCGTGACTGATTACAGATCTACCAGTGCGAGATTGATGCCGATTCCTGTGACATGGTTGCAGCAGGGCCTCTGTCTACCACTGCTACAGACCTGGAAATGGATCCTTTAAATGGGTTTGTATGATAATTGGGCCGTCATAGAACAATGCTCTCTGACACCTGCAAGCCGGATCTATAGAGAAATTACAAATAGATGATTGAGAATTCAATGCAGGCAGATTGGAACAAATCTACTTTTATTTTGACACTTTTACTTCAAAACATACATAATCATGCTATACATGCAGCAATCCTCTAAGGAAATTTTCCAGAATCAACTTCAGTTTAGCTGCAAATCCTAGACTAGGATGGTAGTAATTTTACAAGAAATCACATCTATTGTCATTTGGCGACTGACAAGCTCGTCTGTGGCAAGGAGTATTACAATAAATATGCCTCACTTATATAGAGTATGTAAAGTAATGAAAAAATTTGATGCTGACTCCTGAGGATTATGTAATGGAGCAGACGACATACTAAAAGTTAGGGCTACTGTGTAGTCAAGGCATCAGATGTGTGTGGGGTAATGGCACTTCATCATTCCAGGGTTGCTTCATATTTGTATTGAATTCTTGTACTTTCCATCTTCCTAAATAGGATAAACATTTAAAGACCTAAATTGTATAGAGAACACTGCAAATGACTTGTCAGAATGTTAAATGAAACAAAACTCTGTCTTCAGACTTATTGGGGTCAAGCTTTAACAGAGGGGAAAGGACAGAGAAACAGAATGGACAGAGAAACAGATTGGACAGAGAAACAGAATGGACAGAGAGAGAGAGTGATATATATAGAACAGTCAAGGAAAGGATAGTGAGGGAAAGGACAGATAGAGGATAGTGAGGGAAAGGAGACTGAGGGAAATCAGATTAAGAGAAAGGACAGAGTAAAGGGAAAGGACAGATAGAGGATAGTGAGGGAAAGGACAGATAGAGGATAGTGAGGGAAAGGAGAGTGAGGGAAATCAGATTAAGAGAAAGGACAGAGTAAAGGGAAAGGACAGATAGAAAATAGTAAGGGAAAGGACAGATAGAGGATAGTGAGGGAAAGGACAGATAGAGGATAGTAAGGGAAAGGACAGATAGAGGATATTAGGGGAAAGGACAGATAGAGGATAGTGAGAGAAAGGACAGATAGAAGATAGTGAGGGAAAGGACAGATAGAGGATAGTGAGGGAAAGGACAGATAGAGGATAGTGAGGGAAAGGAGAGTGATGGAAATCAGAGTAAGAGAAAGGACAGAGTAAAGGGAAAGGACAGATAGAGGATAGTAAGGGAAATGACAGATAGAGGATAGTGAGGGAAAGGACAGATAGAGGCTAGTAAGGGAAAGGACAGATAGAGGATAGGGAGGGAAAGGACAGATAGAGGATAGGGAGGGAAAGGAGAGTGATGGAAATCAGAGAAAGAGAAAGGACAGAGTAAAGGGAAAGGACAGATAGAGGATAGTAAGGAAAAGGACAGATAGAGGATAGTGAGGGAAAAGACAGATAGAGGATAGTGAGGGAAAGGACCGATAGAGGATAGTGAGGGAAAGGACAGATAGAGGGTAGTGAGGGAAAGGACAGATAGAGGATAGTAAAGGAAAGGACAGATAGAGGATAGTGAGGGAAGGGACAGATAGAGGATAGTGAGGGAAAGGATAGATAGAGGATAGTGAGGGAAAGGAGAGTGAGGGAAATCAGATTAAGAGAAAGGACAGAGTAAAGGGAAAGGACAGATAGAGGATAGTAAGGAAAAGGACAGATAGAGGATAGTGAGGGAAAAGACAGATAGAGGATAGTGAGGGAAAGGACCGATAGAGGATAGTGAGGGAAAGGACAGATAGAGGAGAGTGAGGGAAAGGACAGATAGAGGATAGTAAGGAAAAGGACAGATAGAGGATAGTGAGGGAAAGGGCAGATAGAGGATAGTGAGGGAAAGGACAGGTAGAGGATAGTGAGGGAAAGGACAGATAGAGGCTAGTAAGGGAAAGGACAGATAGAGGATAGGGAGGGAAAGGAGAGTGATGGAAATCAGAGTAAGAGCAAGGACAGAGTAAAGGGAAAGGACAGATAGAGGATAGAAAGGGAAAGGACAGATAGAGGATAGTGAGGGCAAGGACAGATAGAGGATAGTGAGGGAAAGAACAGATAGAGGATAGTGAGGGAAAGGACAGGTAGAGGATAGTGAGGGAAAGGACAGATAGAGGCTAGTAAGGGAAAGGACAGATAGAGGATAGTGAGGGCAAGGACAGATAGAGGATAGTGAGGGAAAGAACAGATAGAGGATAGTGAGGGAAAGGACAGATAGAGGATAGGGAGGGAAAGGAGAGTGATGGAAATCAGAGTAAGAGCAAGGACAGAGTAAAGGGAAAGGACAGATAGAGGATAGTAAGGGAAATGACAGGTAGAGGATAGTGAGGGAAAGGACAGATAGAGGCTAGTAAGGGAAAGGACAGATAGAGGATAGTGAGGGAAAGGAGAGTGATGGAAATCAGAGTAAGGGAAAGGACAGAGAAAAGGGAAAGGACAGAGAGAGGAAGGATTATGGGTGAAAGGAAAGCAAGGGAAATGACAGGAGCCTGTTTCAGTAGATATTAAGGCCACCTAGACATTCCGGTAATACAACTTCCCTTTTTGTCTGTAGGTTTTTGTACTTTACTCAAAGTGGCGACAAAGCAGGCCTTTACAGAATTGATACTGGTGATATCAGGAGCATGGGCCGTTTCTTTTCTATGCCAGCTAAACCCAAACTAGTGATATATTGTGAGCTGAAGGCATTCTTCATAGACCATGGTAACATGCAGCTGTATTTTCCCAACGACTCTCAGAACACCATGCTCACCTCATTCTTGGATGGCAGTGGTCTGGTGGACTTGCGTAAGGGCAAGGTTGTACGGCCAAACTACCACAACATAACCAGCATGGTTTTTTATAATGGCACATTCTGGTGGACCAATGGTATCAATGTGATGAAGGAGGATTATGATGTCAACAGGGACATGTTCTACCTCAACTTCCTGCCCTTCTTCACTCATCACTACACCTCCTTCAACCTGTACCTGCCTACCTCCCAGCCACCACCAGGTAGGGCTTGCCACACCATTCAAACTTCGGGATTATGTCATGAATTAAATTGAGTTTTTCAGATTTTGAAAATATTTTTGTTATGACAATTATCTTAAAAAAGTAAGAAAGGATAGATATGACTGTATCCTTCACTTGTTCATGTGTTGAATTATTCAAAACTGTACAGAGTATTTGTTATGATTACATGTTCCTTCAATGTGTTTCCTACAGCGCCACACAGCCCACCAGAGAATCTTCAAGCCCTGTTCACCTCTACTAGGGTCAAGGTCAAGTGGTCGGAACCCCAGAAGTTATCATACCAAGGTCGAGGGGCATGGGCACGCTGGCAGTATGAAGTCAGCATTATGATGAAGGAGACCCGTGAGGAGACCATCCTTCGCGGCATCGATGAGCAGACACTGGAGCAGGTGGACATGGTACCGGACAAAATGTACATCATCAAGGCCAGGGCCTGCTGTAAGCTTGGCTGCGGGCCATGGTCCAGCGAATTTATTGGCCGTACCCTGCCTGTAGGTAAGGACAGGTGTGATGTAGGACAGGATTGGGGGG
>NW_018403788.1:126072-144552 GCF_002113885.1 Mizuhopecten yessoensis | reverse complement strand
GTAATGTTACATGTTACTGGTAGGGGGGTGGGGGTAATGTTACATGTTACTGGGGGGTGGGGTAATGTTACATGTTACTGGGGGGTGGGGTAATGTTACATGTTACTGGCGGTAATGTTACATGTTACTGGTAGGGGGTGGGGGTATTACATGTTACTGGGGAGTGGGGTAATGTTACATATTACTGGGGGGTGGGGTAATGTAATGTTACTGGTAGGGGGGTGGGGTAATGTTACATGTTACTGGTAGGGGGTGGGGTAATGTTACATATTACTGGTAGGGGTGTTATATAAAAGTATTCCCTTCAAACAATTACCTCAGCATTTAGTTAGCAGGCTTATTTGCTGTATGCGTTTCCTGAGATGTGGTATAGAATGTGATAACTAGATTTTGTTTGATTTCCGTTGTAGCTGCATCTGATGCCACCTTGCTGTTTTCCTGGTGGCTGCGCATATCAAACAGGTTGATAGAGGTAGACATGTACGGCAAAAGAGTCAAGATGGCTACAATTGCTTCTACTGCAAAATTTAAAGGTAAGAAATTATATGGTTAGCTGCTACTGCAGTGTTTTCAGTAAATAAACCTCTACAATAACTGCTGAACTGTTTTATGGTAAGTAAAATATAAAACTGGTTGGTTGAAGTATGCACTAGTGATTCTTTCTACAAATCCAATATTTTTAAGTCTGCCACTGTTGAGTTTACAGCAGAATTTCATATTTCTATTGGTAAAAAAAAAATGATTTTGTTAATTTTAGATTTTGCATGGAGCAGTACAGATATCTACTGGACCGCAGACGACGGGAATGTTTATGCGTGTGACCGTGCCACTCTGGGCTCCTTTAGTAAGGTCGCTTTTGCAGGCAAATCCGTCTCTGCAATCACGTATGACTGGCTTGGCCGTAAACTCTACTGGTCTGTCTCAAACCTTGGGGTGGTAAGTCACGCTGGCCCACCCGTCAGTAGGTGAAAATTGGTGCCTCTACTATGAGCCAAAACATGTCAACATTTCTATGATTAGGAAGAAGATGAAAAAATCTTTGATGTATCAAAAGGAAATCTTACATCCTTTCATCAATAATGCCTGACTTATATCAATAATTTTTAAATGGACCAAATGCGTTTAAATTTAATCAACTGTCGGATCTAAACTATAATATCTTTTGATCTATCAAATGTTTGAGATTAAATTTTAGTGCAGTATTTCAGTGCTTGTGTTTTCCAGATCCGGCGTTCCTCTGTAGATGGTGGATCTGTGGAGTTTGTAACACAGGGGACAGCCCACCACATGGCTGTGGACTCCCTAGGGGGCAGACTCTACTGGACCACCACCAACACTCTCGAGTCTGCTGCCCTTAATGGAGATGACCACTTCCTCCACTTCTCTATTCCATTCTTCTCCGGTAAACATGTGATCAGCTTGACCTTGAACCTAGACATGGGCAAAGTGCTTTGGTACGTACGAGGTTACAGGAAGCAAGAGATGTACATGACTGACCTTGTCCATAACGGTGAGGAACACGACCCAACACAACCCTACAGCTTCATTGGCAGCTTCACAAATATCTCTGAGTAAGTCACCAGGTGGAGCTAGCTAACGTATACCTTTGTGAGTAGTCACACTGACAACTGTATGTGTGTAATCAGGTCCTGAAAACTTACCTTTACATGTATTAGTGAACTATAACTTATGTCTAACTACAAAATGTAATGTGTGTGCATGAATTAGAGATTAACGGTTAAACATAATGTGTATACTTTACGATACTTGTCTAACTTATAAAGATATATTTTAACTAGTGTATGTTAAGCTATATTTACCTCACTTATAAAGATATATTTTAACTAGTGTATGTTAAGCTATATTTACCTCACTTGTAATGATATATTTTAACTGATGGATGTTCCTCTCCCCAGGATGTCAGTACTGCACTACTACTCACACCGAATATTTTGGAAGAATTACAACAACAAGATGGTGGTTGGAGATATGGAATGTAACCACACTTCTGATGTTTCAAGTTACAGTGTGAATGGTTTTACTGTGTTACATCACTCCCTACAGCCATACCCAGGTATACATCACTCCCCACAGTCATGCCCAGGTATCCATCACTCCCTACAGCCATACCCAGGGATACATCACTCCAAACAGTCATACCCAGGGATACATCACTCCCTACAGTCATACCCAGGTATACATCACGCCCTACAGCCATACCCAGGTATACAAAGTTACAGTGTGAATGGTTTTACTGTGTTACATCACTCCCTACAGCCATGCCCAGGTATACATCACTCCCTACAGCCATACCCAGGTATACATCACTCCAAACAGTCATACCCAGGTATACATCACTCCCTACAGTCATACCCAGGTATACATCACTCCCCACAGCCATACCCAGGTATACATCACTCCCTACAGCCATACCCAGGTATACATCACTCCCTACAGCCATACCCAGGTATACATCACTCCCTACAGCCATACCCAGGTATACATCACTCCCTACAGCCATACCCAGGTATACATCACTCCCTACAGCCATACCCAGGTATACATCACTCCCTACAGCCATACCCAGGTATACATCACTCCCTACAGCCATACCCAGGTATACATCACTCCCTACAGCCATACCCAGGTATACATCACTCCCTACAGCCATACCCAGGTATACATCACTCCCTACAGCCATACCCAGGTATACATCACTCCCTACAGCCATACCCAGGTATACATCACTCCCTACAGCCATACCCAGGTATACATCACTCCCTACAGCCATACCCAGGTATACATCACTCCCTACAGCCATACCCAGGTATACATCACTCCCTACAGCCATACCCAGGTATACATCACTCCCTACAGCCATACCCAGGTATACATCACTCCCTACAGCCATACCCAGGTATACATCACTCCCTACAGCCATACCCAGGTATACATCACTCCCTACAGCCATACCCAGGTATACATCACTCCCTACAGCCATACCCAGGTATACATCACTCCCTACAGCCATACCCAGGTATACATCACTCCCTACAGCCATACCCAGGTATACATCACTCCCTACAGCCATACCCAGGTATACATCACTCCCTACAGCCATACCCAGGTATACATCACTCCCTACAGCCATACCCAGGTATACATCACTCCCTACAGCCATACCCAGGTATACATCACTCCCTACAGCCATACCCAGGTATACATCACTCCCTACAGCCATACCCAGGTATACATCACTCCCTACAGCCATACCCAGGTATACATCACTCCCTACAGCCATACCCAGGTATACATCACTCCCTACAGCCATACCCAGGTATACATCACTCCCTACAGCCATACCCAGGTATACATCACTCCCTACAGCCATACCCAGGTATACATCACTCCCTACAGCCATACCCAGGTATACATCACTCCCTACAGCCATACCCAGGTATACATCACTCCCTACAGCCATACCCAGGTATACATCACTCCCTACAGCCATACCCAGGTATACATCACTCCCTACAGCCATACCCAGGTATACATCACTCCCTACAGCCATACCCAGGTATACATCACTCCCTACAGCCATACCCAGGTATACATCACTCCCTACAGCCATACCCAGGTATACATCACTCCCTACAGCCATACCCAGGTATACATCACTCCCTACAGCCATACCCAGGTATACATCACTCCCTACAGCCATACCCAGGTATACATCACTCCCTACAGCCATACCCAGGTATACATCACTCCCTACAGCCATACCCAGGTATACATCACTCCCTACAGCCATACCCAGGTATACATCACTCCCTACAGCCATACCCAGGTATACATCACTCCCTACAGCCATACCCAGGTATACATCACTCCCTACAGCCATACCCAGGTATACATCTATCCCCACAGTCATACCCAGGTATACATCACTCCCTACAGCCATACCCAGGTATACATCACTCCCCACAGTCATACCCAGGTATACATCACTCCCTACAGCCATACCCAGGTATACATCACTCCCCACAGCCATACCCAGGTACACATCACTCCCTACAGCCATACCCAGGTTTACATCACTCCCTACAACCATACAGTCTTTTATGTCAAAATTGTCTTTTAAGACAATTGCAAAATGTTTTATAAATCAAAACAAATAGGGTTAATATGCATTTTTAGAGTTGAAATTTTATTGTTTTCCAGTTGGTGAGAATGAAACGACATTGATCATCGTACCAGAGGCTGTTCCTACGGAGAGCATACAGTGTCAAGGTCACTGGGCAGAGTTCAATCTCACATGGAGTCCAGCATCCGTCACATATGGCAACGTCTTTTACGAAGTGTCTATTGAAGTACCAGAAAGCTCGAACAAGAAAATGCTGGTAAAACCAATATAAATACAGTTTGATTGAATTGTCGTGATATCTGTTCTGTATTTCTGCAGGTTTCTTCACTATGATAATACATGACCAATACAGACCAAATACATATCCTCGGACATATATTATTAGCTCACCTGCCCGAAGGGCAAGTGAGCTTATGTTATGGTGCGGGGTCCGGCGTCCGTCCGTCCGTCCGGCGTCAGTCGTCCGGCGTCCGGCCGGCTTCAACTTTTTGCTTTAAACAACTTCTTCTCAATAACCAAATGGCCCAGGGTACTGATATTTGGCCTGTAGCATACTGGGATGAAGGGCTACCAAGTTTGTTCAAATGAATGACCTTGACCCACTTTCTAGGTCACTGGGGCCAGATGTCTTTAAAATCTTCAAACAACTTCTTCTCAATAAGCAAACGGCCCAGGGTACTGATATTGGGCCTGTAGTATGCTGGGATGAAGGGCTACCAAGTTTGTTCAATGAATGACCTGGACCCACTTTCAAGGTCATTGCGGTCAGATGTCTTAAATCTTCAAACAATTTCTTCTCAATAAGCAAAAGGCCCAGTATACTGATATTGGGCCTGTAGTATGCTGGGATGAAGGGCTACGAAGTTTGTTCAAATAAATGACCTTGACCAACTTTCAAGGTCACAGGGGTTGAAATATGTTAAAATCTTCAAACAACTTCTTCTCAATAATCAAAAGGCCCATGGTACTGATATTAGGCCTGTAGCATGCTGGGATGAAGGGCTACCAAGTTTGTTCAAATGAATGACCTTGACCAACTTTCAAGGTCACTGGGGTCAGATGTCTTAAATCTTCAAACAGCTTCTTCTCAATTACCAAAAGGCCCAGTATACTGAAATTGGGCCTGTAGCATGCCGGGATGAAGGGCTACCAAGTTTGTTCAAATAAATGACCTTGACCAACTTTCAAGGTCACAGGGGTTGAAATATATGTTAAAATCTTCAAACAACTTCTTCTCAATTACCAAAAGGCCCAGTATACTGAAATTGGGCCAGTAGCATGCTGGGATCAAGGGCTACCAAGTTGGTTCAAATGAATGACCTTGACCATCTGTCGAGGTCACAGGGGTCAGATGTCTTTAAAATCTTCAAACAACTTCTTCTCAATAACCAAAAGGCCCAGGGTACTGATATTGGGCCTGTAGCATGCTGGGATGAAGGGCTACCAAGTTTGTTCAAATGAATGACCTTGACTCACTTTCAAGGTCACAGGGGTCTAATGTCGTAAAATCTTCAAATGACTTCTTCTCAATAACCAAAATGCCCAGGGTACTGATATTGGGCCTGTAGCATGCTGGGATGAAGGACTATCAAGTTTATTCAAATGAATGACCTTGATCCACTTTCAACCTAATGTCCTTGTTCAACAATCAAGGTCAGAGGCGTCATATGTTTAAATCTTTTAATAGGTTCTTATGAAATCTTAAGATTACAAGTGTTAGATTAATAACAGGTGAGTGATGCAGGCCCATTGGGCCTCTTGTTACATTAGTCTATGGGGGAATGAAACTTGTTCTACCATAGAACAGGTGTATACTATAACCTTATATAACAGCCTGTGTAATTACATACCATTAATACTATATCAACCCCTAGTACACAGTGGAATTTTCCTGTGATATAGAGCTGGTGTATTTTAGTTTCAGAAAATGGAAGACACTTGGTACAAGATGTCCAATCTGCCCCCTTATAGTGAGATCATCATTTCTCTACGAGCGTACACCTATTGGGGCAATGGACCCATCACCACAGTAACTGTACACTCCCCCATGTCAGGTAAGTCTTATATTTACGTATGTAAAATATATATCGTAAAATACATGAGTAAATGACTGATGAAGGAAGCTCTTTGATTTCTTGTAACATTAGTTTTATGAGTAAAGCTGTGTATTCTTCAGTTATTTCCTGGGTTCTTAATTTTAACAATTTGTGATTAGACAGTTTTGTTTTAAACAGTAGAACTGTATTACATCTTTAAAAATTATATATAATCAAAACATTATTAACTACCTGTCTTAAAGTTGTTTTAGGAAGTGTTTTTAGACAGGTCACTGTTATCTGACTTGGGTGGTCTGTATAGACATGTTATTAGTGTCTCCCTCGGGTGGTCTGTATAGAAAGGTTATTAGTGTCTACCTTAGGTGGTCTGTATAGAAAGGTTATTAGTGTCTACCTTGGGTGATCTGTATAGACATGTTATTAGTGTCTACCTTGGGTAATCTGTATAGACATGTTATTAGTGTCTCCCTCGGGTGGTCTGTATAGAAAAGTTATTAGTGTCTACCTTGGGTGGTCTGTATAGACATGTTATTAGTGTCTACCTTGGGTAATCTGTATAGACATGTTATTAGTGTCTACCTTGGGTGGTCTGTATAGACAGGTTATTAATGTCTACCTTGGGTAATCTGTATAGACAGCTTATTAGTGTCTACCTTGGGTAATCTGTATAGACATGTTATTAGTGTCTTCCTTGGGTGGTCTGTATAGAAAGGTTATTAATGTCTACCTTGGGTGGTCTGTATAGACAGGTTATTAGTGTCTCCCTTGGGTGGTCTGTATGGAAGGTTATTAGTGTCTGCCTTGGGTGGTCTGTATAGACAGGTTATTAGTGTCTCCCATGGGTGGTCTGTATAGAAAGGTTATTAATGTCTACCTTGGGTAATCTGTATAGAAAGGTTATTAGTGTCTTCCTTGGGTGGTCTGTATAGACAGGTTATTAATGTCTACCTTGGGTGGTCTGTATAGACATGTTATTAGTGTCTTCCTTGGGTGGTCTGTATAGACAGGTTATTAATGCTCCCTTGGGTGGTCTGTATATAAAGGCTGTTAGTGTCTACCTTGGGTGGTCTGTATAGAAAGGCTATTAGTGTCTACCTTGGGTGGTCTGTATAGACAGGTTATTAATGTCTACCTTGGGTGGTCTGTATAGAAAGGCTATAAGGGTCTACCTTGGGTGGTCTGTATAGAAAGGCTATTAGTGTCTACCTTGGGTGGTCTGTATAGACAGGTTATTAGTGTCTACCTTGGGTGGTCTGTATAGAAAGGCTATTAGTGTCTACCTTGGGTGGTCTGTATAGACAGGTTATTAATGTCTACCTTGGGTGGTCTGTATAGAAAGGCTATAAGTGTCTACCTTGGGTGGTCTGTATAGAAAGGCTATTAGTGTCTACCTTGGGTGGTCTGTATAGACAGGTTATTAATGTCTACCTTGGGTGGTCTGTATAGAAAGGCTATTAGTGTCTACCTTGGGTGGTCTGTATAGACAGGTTATTAATGTCTACCTTGGGTGGTCTGTATAGAAAGGCTATAAGGGTCTACCTTGGGTGGTCTGTATAGAAAGGCTATTAGTGTCTACCTTGGGTGGTCTGTATAGACAGGTTATTAATGTCTACCTTGGGTGGTCTGTATAGAAAGGCTATAAGGGTCTACCTTGGGTGGTCTGTATAGAAAGGCTATTAGTGTCTACCTTGGGTGGTCTGTATAGACAGGTTATTAATGTCTACCTTGGGTGGTCTGTATAGAAAGGCTATAAGGGTCTACCTTGGGTGGTCTGTATAGAAAGGCTATTAGTGTCTACCTTGGGTGGTCTGTATAGACAGGTTATTAGTGTCTACCTTGGGTGGTCTGTATAGAAAGGCTATCAGTGTCTACCTTGGGTGGTCTGTATAGACAGGTTATTAATGTCTACCTTGGGTGGTCTGTATAGACATGTTATTAGTGTCTTCCTTGGGTGATCTGTATAGACAGGTTATTAGTGTCTTCCTTGGGTGGTCTGTATAGACATGTTATTAGTGTCTACCTTGGGTGGTCTGTATAGAAAGGCTATTAGTGTCTAACTATGGTGGTCTGTATAGAAAGGCTATAAGTGTCTACCTTGGGTGGTCTGTATAGAAAGGCTATTAGTGTCTACCTTGGGTGGTCTGTATAGACAGGTTATTAATGTCTACCTTGGGTGGTATGAATAGACAGGTTATTAGTGTCTACCTTGGGTGGTCTGTATAGACAGGTTATTAGTGTCTCCCTTGGATGGTCTGTATAGACAGGTTATTAGTGTCTACCTTGGGTGATAATTAGTCAGACGCTGTCAATAATATGTAGTGTTTACTTTCTGACAGTACCCGGAAAACCTCTACAGCCACGTGTGTACGTAACTCCATACAAGGATGCACTAACTTCCCATCATGCATTGGCCGCAGACTTTCGCTGGATGAAGCCAAACATCACTAATGGTCCAATCAGCCATTACAACATCTCTCATTGGTCTTTGAGTGTTGGAAATGGTCAGGTGTTTGTAGTGACAGGTCCAGCCACCGCTCGGCACTTCATCCTCGACCATCTCCGTCCCAACGCCTCATACTCCTTCCAGGTAGTTTATAAAACCCACTTTATAGCTTAACAATAAAACAATTTCGAGTCCAGGAGTTAAGTCAATTTTCAATGGATAAGCTCTCTTTTTATAGGTGGTTAAGATAATGATGCTCAGTATTTAAGTGTAACCTATGTTTTATCACTATGAACACATACAACTTCACCTGTCGTCAGAACCAACTCAACCCTTTTATTGGTATATGAATTTTATGATATTCTGACAAAGTGAAAGACATTGTCTGATTTCTGATTGTGAATATCTTTTATTTATTCTGTAGTGATATTTCTACAGATTATGTGTTATGCTAAATCAGAGTTTTGTGTTATAATTAGGTAGATGTTTTATTGTGACCTAAGTTTGTATGATAAGATAGATAGGTGTGATGTGTGTACCTTTGTTCCAGGTGTGATATTTGTACCATTGTTCCAGGTGTGATATTTGTACTTTTGTTCCAGGTGTGATATTTGTACCTTTGTTCCAGGTGTGATATTTGCACCTTTGTTCCAGGTGTGATATTTGTACCTTTGTTTCAGGTGTGATATTTGTACCTTTGTTCGAGGTGAGATGTTTGTACCTTTGTTCAAGGTGTGATATTTGTACCTTAGTTCAAGGTGTGATATTTGTACCTTTGTTCCAGGTGTGATGTTTGTCCCTTTGTTCCAGGTGTGATATTTGTACCTTTGTTGAGGTGTGATGTTTGTACCTTTGTTCAAGGTGTGGTATTTGTACCTTTGTTCAAGGTGTGATATTTGTGCCTTTGTTCAAGGTGTGATATTTGTACCTTTGTTCAAGGGGTGATATTTGTACCTTTGTTCAAGGTGTGATATTTGTGCCTTTGTTCAAGGTGTGATATTTGTACCTTTGTTCGAGGTGTGATTTTTGTACCTTTGTTCAAGGTGTGATATTTGTGCCTTTGTTCAAGGTGTGATATTTGTACCTTTGTTCAAGGTGTGATATTTGTGCCTTTGTTCAAGGTGTGATATTTGTACCTTTGTTCCAGGTGTGATATTTGGACCTTTGTTCCAGGTGTGATATTTGTACCTTTGTTAGAGGTGTGATGTTTGTACCTTTGTTCAAGGTGCGATATTTGTACCTTTGTTCAAGGTGTGATATTTGTGCCTTTGTTCAAGGTGTGATATTTGTACCTTTGTTCCAGGTGTGATATTTGTACCTTTGTTCGAGGTGTGATGTTTGTACCTTTGTTCAAGGTGTGATATTTGTACCTTTGTTCAAGGTGTGATATTTGTACCTTTGTTCCAGGTGTGATATTTGCACCTTTGTTCCAGGTGTGATATTTGTACCTTTATTCCAGGTGTGATATTTGTACCTTTGTTCCAGGTGTGATGGTTGTACCTTTGTTCCAGGTGTGATATTTGTACCATTGTTCCAGGTGTGATATTTGTACCTTTGTTGAGGTGTGATGTTTGTACCTTTGTTCAAGGTGCGATATTTGTACCTTTGTTCAAGGTGTGATATTTGTACCTTTGTTCCAGGTGTGATGTTTGTACCTTTGTTCCAGGTGTGTGCCTGTACAGCTGTTGGTTGTGGTGAGAAGTCGGATATCGTTGTTGCCCAACAAGATGGTAGGTAGCCCATTTTAGTGCACATACAAGTTTTCATGTGATTTGTGTTCGTCACAATTATATTTAATTGTTTAGAAGTTAAAAGACTCCTCAAGCATAATCAATACAAAATGTTTTACTACAGATAAAACATGTAGTGGTGTTACCTTCTGTATTTTGTTTCCTACTTTCTCTCCAGTTGTGCGACCTGTTCCTAAACTGTTGGTGGCCACTGCTACTTCAATCAAGATGGCTGAGATAGACAGTTCAGTTAACCTCACTGTTGCCATAGAAACAAGTGTTCCATCTCTGGCTGTCACCTACCAAGCCCAGAATAACAGGAAGTTCTGGATTTCAGAGGACGGAATGTTGATGGAATCTGTTAACAACGACATACACCCTGTGAGTACCTTTAATTTATAAATAGCAAAAATAACTTATATGTCAAAATACAAACTTAAACAATCTCAGTGAGCCTTACATGACAAAAAGCAATGGATTGTCTTCATAAAGTGTGTATCCTTGTCCTGTTTTGTTTCGGATTAAGTATGTGTTGGAGAACTTATTCTTTTACAGTAAATCAGTTTTACCCAAAACAAACCCTTTTCTTGTAACAAAGGAAAATAGACTGTGTTGTTGACTGTAATATGTTGTGTTTGTAAGTTGATGAAGCTGAACCGTTCGGGGGTGGACCTGTCGCTAGACTGGATCAGCCAGACTCTGTACACTGCCGAGGTTGACCACACCCGAGGTATCAGCTCCCTAGGAGCCTACAAGCTGGACCAGGGCCAGTATGTCAGCCTCCAGGACCGACCCCAGGCCATTGGAGCCGTTGTAGCTGACCCCTACACAAGGTCAGTGTGGAATGCCAAAGTTAAAAGTTGACTGAATGTTAGATTTGGAATAAATCTAGGCTTTCATTGACTGTTCAGAACTTTTAATATTTTGTATTTTGAATGTTTCATTAATGCATAAATTTGAAAAACAAAATTCTATCAATATATGACAGTGAAAAATACCACTTTGTCAAAAGATACATAAGATACATAAGATAGCCTTTATTAAAAACGTTTTTTGCTCAATTTCTTTATGATAAACATGAATTTCAGCAATGTGATCTGGACCGAGGAGGGATTGAACAGAAATCAGTACACAGTATACAAAATGAACTCTAACCATGACATTGTGGCTGTGTTTTCTACAATGCGTCGACGGTTGCGACGAGAGGTTACCTCCCTTCCCTGCACATGCCCTATGACAGTCACAACGAGTAGGTCACTGGCTGTAGACCACTCCAGTAACAACAAGATGGAGATGATTCTGTACCACCTGAGTGACAAGGCCCTCATTGCAGCGGACATAGACGGTTGTCACTGTAGGACAATACTTCCTGGCACCAGTGTTTCAGGTCAGCCAAATGTTTGTTGTCACACATCTGTCACGTGTAATTAGTGGTCCAGATTTTGTGTCAAATACCTATCCACAGTATTATTTGGTTTGGTTGAACATGATATTTTTGCGTAAATCACAAGAATGCCTAGCACAACAGTGTGTTTGTGTGAAATCTGTGTAATACCTAGTATATGTGTCCGCAGACTCTGCTCCGGACCTGCTGTCTGTTGATCACCTCTACATCTACTGGTACAACAAGGCCGCTGGTCAGCTATATACTATAGACAAGGCCACCAATGTGGTGACCCCTCATGCCATGCCTGGAGTGAATGACCTCCTTGCCTATGGTTCACAACTCCAGCCTCTACCGGGTAAGTAAATTATACCTGTATATAGAGACGTGCTGAAGGTGTCCTCACTGGACAGTAAATAATACCTGTATATAGAGATGTGCTGAAGGTGTCCTCACTGGACAGTAAATTATACTTGTGTATAGAGATGTGCTGAAGGTGTCCTCACTGGACAGTAAATTATACCTGTATATAGAGATGTGCTGAAGGTATCCTCACTAGACAGTAAATTATACCTGTATATAGAGATGTGCTGAAGGTGTCCTCACTGGACAGTAAATTATACCTGTATATAGATACCATCCTGCTAACATGGTGAAGGTGTCCTAACCGTATTAAGTAGATGTCACCTGCTTAATATTTGAGACTATTTTTATTTTCCTGTTATCACATATGACACAGTTATCACCCAGAGAGTACATTGTATTGTGACAGGTCTGGACTGTCTTGATCCTGGACCATACAATGGCAGTATTGTGATGGTACGTCACACAAATTCTTCCCTATCAATCCTCCTGGAGGAGGTGGGCTGGCCAGCCGAGTGTGACACAATCTCTCACCCGAACACCAGGTACACAGTCTTCTTCAGACAGGGCTCCCATGGAGACAGGTGTGGGGTCGATGGCCACGACTGCGGATCACAGGTAACAGAAGCAGGAGAATCAAACTGTATACTGTAAATGAAATCATATTTCATATAACAAACTCATTTGTAAAAAGAAATATTATTTATGAGACTTATGAATTTATGATTGATTCCCCTTTTGATTAAAGCAGAGCCTATCTCAGAAACATAAATTTAAAATGTAGACATAGATGTTCTCACTGAACAGTATAACAGTATATCTCAGAGACATTGTTAGACTGACAACACACGGCCTCACGCGTAGTGTTAACGTTCTCACTGAACAGTATAACAGTATATCTCAGAAACATTGTTAGACTGTCAACACATGGCCTCACCCGTAGTGTTCTCACTGAACAGTATAACAGTTTATCTCAGAGACATTGTTAGACTGTCAACACACCGCCTCACACTTAGTGTTCTCACTGAACAGTATAACAGTATATCTCATAGACATTGTTAGACTGTCAACACACGGCCTCACCCATAGTGTTCTCACTGAACAATATAACAGTTTATCTCAGAGACATTGTTAGACTGTCATCACACGGCCTCACCCATAGTGTTCTCACTGAACAGTATAACAGTATATCTCAGAAACATTGTTAGACTGTCAACACATGGCCTCACCCGTAGTGTTCTCACTGAACAGTATAACAGTATATCTCAGAAACATTGTTAGACTGTCAACACATGGCCTCACCCGTAGTGTTCTCACTGAACAGTATAACAGTTTATCTCCGAGACATTGTTAGACTGTCAACACACGGCCTCACGCGTAGTGTTAACGCTCTCACTTAACAATATAACAGTATATCTCAGAGACATTGTTAGACTGACAACACACGGCCTCACGCGTAGTGTTAACGTTCTCACTTAACACTATAACAGTATATCTCAGAGACATTGTTAGACTGACAACACACGGCCTCACGCGTAGTGTTAACGTTCTCACTTAACACTATAACAGTATATCTCAGAGACATTGTTAGACTTTCAACACACGGCCTCACCCATAGTGTTCTCACTGAACAGTATAACAGTATATCTCAGAGACATTGTTAGACTGTCAACACACCGCCTCACACTTAGTGTTCTCACTGAACAGTATAACAGTATATCTCAGAGACATTTTTAGACTGTCAACACACGGCCTCACCCATAGTGTTCGCACTGAACAGTATAACAGTTTATCTCAGAGACATTGTTAGACTGTCAACACAAGGCCTCACCCGTAGTGTTCTCACTGAACAGTATAACAGAATATCTCAGAGACAATGTTAGACTGTCAACACACGGCCTCACCCGTAGTGTTCTCAGTGAACAGTATAACAGTATATCTCAGAGACATTGTCAGACTGTCAACACACGGCCTCACCCGTAGTGTTCTCACTGAATAGTATAACAGTTTATCTCAGAGACATTGTTAGACTGTCAACACACGGCCTCACCCGTAGTGTTCTCTATTTAGTAGGTATGCAGAATAATAACCCAACATAGAATTATTTTAATATACAATATAATTATTACCTCCATGGAAATAGGAGTAAAAATCAATTTCATATTAAGACAAATAAAAGCACATATAAAAAGTGAAATTATTCAATAAGGACCTTCAGAAGGAAGACACAAATTGATAACGCTTTTCCCCTCAGACATCCTACGATCGCCCGATTACAATACCAGGCCTGGAGCCATACATGGAGTATGTGGTACATGGAGCAGTTAGCAACTACTACACTGAAAACCTGGATAAGGTCCTTAGTGAGCCACAGGTCTACCGCACCAAGGTGGGAGGTAAGTAGTGAGCCACAGGTCTACCGCACCAAGGTAGGAGGTAAGTAGTGAGCCACAGGTCTACCGCACCAAGGTGAGAGGTAAGTAGTTAGCCACAGGTCTACCGCACCAAGGTGAGAGGTAAGTAGTTAGCCACAGGTGTACCGCACCAAGGTGGGAGGTAGGTAGTTAGCCACAGGTCTACCGCACCAAGGTGGGTAGTGAGCCACAGGTCTACCGCACCAAGGTGGGAGGTAAGTAGTGAGCCACAGGTCTACCGCACCAAGGTAGGAGGTAAGTAGTGAGCCACAGGTCTACCGCACCAAGGTGAGAGGTAAGTAGTTAGCCACAGGTCTACCGCACCAAGGTGAGAGGTAAGTAGTTAGCCACAGGTGTACCGCACCAAGGTGGGAGGTAGGTAGTTAGCCACAGGTCTACCGCACCAAGGTGGGTAGTGAGCCACAGGTCTACCGCACCAAGGTGGGAGGTAGGTAGTGAGCCACAGGTCTACCGCACCAAGGTGGGAGGTAAGTAGTGAGCCACAGGTCTACCGCACCAAGGTGGGAGGTAAGTAGTGAGCCACAGGTCTACCGCACCAAGGTGGGAGGTAAGTAGTTAGCCACAGGTCTACCGCACCAAGGTGGGAGGTAAGTAGTGAGCCACAGGTCTACCGCACCAAGGTGGGAGGTAGGTAGTTAGCCACAGGTCTACCGCACCAAGGTGGGAGGTAAGTAGTGAGCCACAGGTCGACCGCACCAAGGTGAGAGGTAAGTCAGCATCTCATTAGGCCTTAGCTTTCTAGGTCAAATGATTAACATAGATCAAGGAACAAATTATTCCAAATGATATCGGTTAAAGTATTAAAAAGTGCTTATATTTCCTTTGAATTTGGCATCAAAAGTAGCAGCTTTTAAACAGTTACTTAAGTTAAGGATTTACTTAATGTCCAACACACTTGGTTTATTTCAGTGCCATCACCTGCTACATCAGTCATCCTTAAAGTTTTGACCTTTGACCAGATGAGTGTGCGATGGTCACCACCACTTCACAGCAATGGCCCCCTACAGGAGATCACATACAAGGTCAAATGGACAGTGGTGACCAAGGGACAGACCCAGGAGATGGAGATGACCCCTGCAATAGAACTTCCAACAAGTATAACAAGAGTCCCTATCCACAATGTCACCCTCACCAACCTGCTTCCTAACCACGAGTACAAGGTCAAGGTGAGTAAGGTCAAATGTATTATAAGTCAGTGAGAGCAGAAAAGGTCAAACACAGTGACAAGGTCAAGGTGTGAAGACAAGGTCAAACACAGTGACAATTTCTAGATGTGAAGACAAGGTCAAACACAGTGACAATTTCTAGGTGTGAAGACAAGGTCAAACACAGTGACAAGGTCAAGGTGTTGAGACAAGGTCAAACACAGTGACCAAGTCAAGGTGTTGAGACAAGGTCAAACACAGTGACAAGGTCAAGGTATTAAGACAAGATCAAACACAGATCAAGGTAAGTATACAAGGTAAAGCACACAGGAAAAAGATCAAGGTTAGTAATCAAGATCAAACACACAATAACAAGCTTAAGTAGAGGTATCAAGATAGAGCTGTATTTAAACCCAATAATGTTCTCAATGCGTTTTCATGTGATATTGCTTTTTTTCTCAGTTTTACAATGTAACCTTTTCTTTTCTATGCAGATCCTGGCCTCTAACAAGGAGCGATTGGTGTTTAGTGAGACAGCTGAAGTAAAGGCCAAGACTTTCGAGAGACTCAATGACATTGAACTGGTGGAAAGGTCAGAAGATACGCTCAACGTATCATGGGACATTCCTGGGGACCAAAGTGTGTACACTGGCACCTTCCTCTACTACCGGGTAAGACTTAGTCCACTCTACCAGCTTTTAATTGACATTCTCTCTAGACAATACTTTTTCTGTTTGTTGTACAAAAAGGTGAGAAATTTCAGTGATATATTTGTTGATATTTCCTGACAGATAGAGGAGGGGGAGGGGTTAGCAGTGAAGATGGGCCAGACTGTGTTGCCTTTCAGGGCAAAGAACCGCACCCATTACAACTACACTATCAGCCACCTCCAGCCCTACACTCAGTATAGTGTCAGACTCAGGCTCGCCCTCAGGAGTCTAATGAGTATGGAATGGCCTAAGGATGACCGCTTTGTTTTCAGAACTAAAGGTAATTTCAGCAGTACCAATATTCTCAAAAATTACTTTCAAAAGTGTTTAGAATGGGCATTCTTGATGGTGTTAGTAATTTTATTGAGTACATAAGGCATACAGTCAGCATTATACAGAATGATATCAGTGTTGATATATGGACATTAAAGTTTGCTGCATTACAAACATATTTTTAAATTTGTCATTCTGGAATGTTATCGTAGAGATTGTTAACTGTCCATGGCTTTATGTTGATTTCAGCCTCTACGCCTCTAGAGCCCCTTCCTCTGTTAACTGTTCATGACTTAATGTTGATTTCAGCCTCTACGCCTCTAGAGCCCCTTCCTCCAGAGGTACAGAAGCTCAAGTCTCAAGTGTATGTAGTGGTATGGCAGGAACCGCAGGTTAACGGTGAGAGTATATCTCACTATATCCTACAGTACAGGCAGACAGACAGCGACACCTGGGACCAGGCCTATAATGGCTCGGAGCTTCGTTGGGTGGTAGACAAAGAGGTCACACCACCTGGACATGACTATGTCTTCAGGGTCAAGGCCACCAATGAAATTGGATGGGGACCTCCAAGTAATTCCAGTCTGACCTTCACCTACATAGGTATATCTCCTATTCACATATGCAGGCCAGTAGGTTCAGCTGTCATGTCCCCTATACCTCCTGTCTATGCATTCCGTGTAGTCTATAAACACTGGGACTGTTAACAAACAAACCTACCCCAATAGTCTGTTGTAAGCTAACTTTCACCAATTGTGTTGCTCTGTAGACAACTGGTGTTTTTATAGGTAAACTTTAGACAACTGGTGTTTTTATAGGTAAACATTAGACAACTGGTGTTTTTATAGGTAAACATTAGACAACTGGTGTTTTTATAGGTAAACATGGCTAAAACATGGTAAACATGGCTAAAACATGCAAAGTTGATAACATCACTTTACCTAGCTCAGTACTGAAACAATGTACTGTAGTATAAACATGGAAAATGAAGGTAAAATATTTTATAATTTCGCAAAACAACAGTACTATATATATATACAATATATTGGGGCGTATATATTAAGATGCAGCTATTCTTTTTCATTTGACTTACTACCTAGGTAGTACCACATATGACATGTATAAAACATTCGGTTGCAGAGGCCCTTGTGCAGATGGACAACTCAATCATCTTGGCTATCGGCTTGCCAGTTGGCCTCATTCTCATCGGTATTGTCATTCTGGTGGCCTACTGCTATGGTATGTATTTATTTAAGGTCTAATGTTTATTTGTTTATCAACTGTGCTTCCCTGAAAGTCACTTAAAACAGTACTCAAAATTACATACTTCCCTCAGAACTGTTATAGGTGTCATCGATCCTAGCCCATATTCAATCTTGTGATCGAGGTTTTATGTATTGTATGTTTTATGTTTTATGTATTGTACGTTTTAAGTTTTATGTTTTGTATGTTAACAGTGCGATGGAAGAGACAGGACCTCCAAAAGAAGCGTCCCCAATTTATTGCGGTGGCGCGTGGTCCTGATGTAGAACTAGCGACACTGCGGGAGCTACCACACACAGCTTACCAACAGAGTAACACTTTGTATGCCATCAGGTTTGTATGTTTGTACCATTCAGACAGATAGTGACATGTATAATCAAAACAGAAGAAGATTGTGGGTAATCGACAGCACTAGATATATACTATATCTGTACAGTAGTATCACCCAGCACTAGATATATACTATATCTGTACAGTAGTATCACCCAGCACTGGATATATACTATATCTGTACAGTAGTATCACCCAGCACT